>NC_057801.1:554566216-554866216 GCF_018294505.1 Triticum aestivum
CCGGAGACAAGCTCAAAGCCATCGCCCTGTCCAAGCCCCCCTCTCCGGGATCCCTCATTAAGCAAGTCCAGGTAATGTCTCTTGTTGACGAACTTTTTCTCGGTCTTGATCGTGTTTTTTCATCTAACACGCAGTACTAGTACTGGTAATACAACTTTCTGGGTGATCTTGCATGTGATTTTAGTGTGACAAATGATGGTTCTAAATTCCTCTTTTGACCAAAACATGCGAGAGGTTGACACTGATTTCTTATAGATTACTTTCAACTACTCCCTCTGTCCCAAATTTCTTGTCTTAGATTTGTCTAGATACGGATGTATCTAATACTAAAATGTGACTTGATACATCTGTATCTAGACAAATCTAAGACAAGAATTGTGGGACGGAGGGGGTAATTTATGAACATCAATGCTACCTTTTAAGAGGGTATATTTGCCTCAGTGACATGTGTTATGGATATTGCATCTAATCCCTCTGCTCTCATGCCTTTGAAGACATGTTCTAGTGTCTTTGTTCACTCATTTTTGTGCGTATATGTAGTCATATATGGAGTATAATATCGAAAATCATCTTATATTTCTGAATGGAGGTAGTAATAAAATATGGTTTATGTTTGAATTAGAACCAGGTCCGCGGTGGAGATGAAGTTCTCAAAGTCATGTCGTGTGAACTGGAAGACCTGATGATGAGTTCTACTGCTGAACTATCCAGCTGCTGTGTCCTTGTCGCCACGTGTCCTGAACTAGTGTTTTCCTGTAGCATTGTTGTCAGGTGTGTTCTCGAGGCTATACTTGACCACAACAATTTCCTGGTTATGCCTTTGATTACGAAGGTTGTGGTTCTTGTAAAGCTTCCAAACAAATCTGATGCGGCCTGTCTTCATCATCATGTTTATGAGTGGAAAGACCACTCTGTTAGGTTCTCCAAGGTTGACAAGATGGTGATGGTGCATGTAGACATCTCACACGAAGTCCATGGCCTAGTCAGTTATGCGGGGTTCATCCCGTAGGTCGGTGGCAAGAAATAGTCTACAGAGTTTAGTTAGTGCAACTTTGCTTGTCTGTAGTAAGTACTATTGTTCAGTACTTGATTTGTGTTTGTGAACCCTGTGTTGTTTATTAGTACTGCCGCTTTTGGTGTGTGGTCAGTCCTGAGAATGGTCTATGTTAATGTTTGTCCACTCAATTCAGTCTGTACATTTTGAAGTATCTAGATCATATTTTTTGTGAGGACGGTTTATCAATTATGGTTACACTCCAATATCTGTAGGCATTGCAAGGTTTATCGCACCCACCAGGATTTCCAGTCCCATGGATGTTCGGTCCATACGATTTGTCACGACCTTTGGACTCTCCTATTTGTGGGAGTAGGCGGGGGCCCTGCATGCCACGCGTAGTTGGACGATCAATCTTCTGTTTAGTACTTTAACACAGTGATTTCCTGGTAAGGATTCACTCATGTCACATCAAGTAAATCTTATTGATTTACTGTCTAAATCTTATTGATTTAATGTCATATTTTCTTTCTTTTCCTGCAATTTTATGATGCAGGTTTTGCCATATGACATTCATCACAGAATAGACCGTTTGGTTTGCTCTACGATGGCTATTTTTGCAGGTTTCACTTCTTATGTCGTGTCAGTAACGAAGGCATTGTCCATCACTTATATTACTAGAAAAAATTGGATCAGCCTCTTGTTTGAGTACAAGCTGAATCCATATGATGAACTGCAGTTTGGTTTAACAAAAACGCCACAATTAGTCCTTCTCACATTTAAAAGAAATGAAGAAAAAACCTGGATCACGGTCACGGATCCTAGTCAAGTTAGAAAGCTGATCATAGCAGACCAGACACGATCGCCGCTGTCTCGCACAGATCGAGCACCGGCAGTTGCTCTAGCACTGATAGCGGCAGTAGCTCAGTCTGATCCAGCTGAGGAATGGGCACCAACCGCGTCAGCGAATCAGTCTGATCTACCGGAGGATCAGGCATCGACACCGGCACCTGCCCCGACACCAGCACCAGCTCTACAAGGAGCACCATCTCCGGCAGCAGCGGCGGTTTTGGCACATGCACCAACACTTGCACTTGCATCTGCTCCGGCCCATGCAGTTGCACTGGCAATAGACTGGGCTGCAGTTCGCACTTCATATACCAAAGTCCTTACAAAAACCGACATGTCCACCTTCTTGGTAAGCATTGGCCGCCCAAGTGCTTCGTTCTCTTTGCTTTCCATGTTGTTTCACATGATTCACTGTGTTGATCTAATTGTTTGGGTATGTCTTCTTGTTTGCAAATAGAGAACTCCTAGAGCAACGAGGGAGTCGTTCAACAATCCGGGCAACCGCGGCCAAGTTTCTCTTACCATGCGCAACCTTGGTGTGAATGAACCTACTCAATATACCGTAAGTACAAAGGATGGTCGCATGATGATTGATGCTTAAGGATGGTCAAGGTTCAAATCTAAATCATATCTTGCGGTAGGGGATGATGTCAAAATCGAACTTTCTCGGCAAGGAGAGTTGGTCCAAATCAACTTTGAAATTCTTCAGTAGCAGCACGCAACTGCCGAACTGATCTATCCTCCGAGAGATTTTGATGTAATAATCTGGCATGGTGAAACAAGTGTCCTGTGTGTATAAGTAGTATGACAGTATTATTTATCCCATGGTATATCGTTGATAGAATTGCAACTCTGCTTGCTGGTTAGGAACTGTTGTTCGATTTCATTCCAACAGTTGCCATGCTTTATTCAATTTTGTGTATTCGCCTTGCGACAGCATCTAAAACCAGCACCGTACCGATCGCTTGCAATATGAAAAGCGCTGACGTAGAACACATGGGCCCCCAAACATACAGGGTCGGCCTGCGGTCCAAAGTCCAGAACCGTGAGCCTATCTGAGTATTATATTCTCAGTTGAACCCCCATAAAAAAATATGAACCCCCATAATGCCCGTGCGTTGTAGAGGGAGTATATTTCTCGGTAAGGTGAGCCTGTGATATAAAAGATTTGTATATTTCTTTACAGAGGGAGTATCTCTCTATCAAAAAAAATATTTATGTGTAACTAGTTACTCCTGTCTTTCTACTTCCTTTCGCTGATATGTGGGGCAACCAGCAATGGGGTCCATGTGCCATATGCACAAATTAGAGTGCACAACTTCACGGTAGACACACCCCGGTCGTAGCGCCGCAGTAATGCCCTATGAGCCGTCAAATCACAACCCCCCTTTCCAGCTTTAGCAGTAAGCTAGACGGACGAAGCGGCAATATTTTATTGGGCCTGAATCCCCTTCTCCCTCGTCTGCTTGTTCAGAGAAAACCCTTGCTCGACAATTGCATAGGGTTTTCTCATGGAGAACTAGGTACGAATTCTTCATCCATCCCCGATAAATCCAAGTCCCTTGGTCGCGGGTAATCCTAGGATGGCAGCCGCCGCCGTTGATGCATTTTTCTTCGTACTGAATCTAGTGTGTTTCAGTTGCAGTGCCCAAAGTGCAAGCATCCAACAGATTTCTGCGCCCTCGGCGAGACGCCACACTTGTTCCTTCTCATCCTAACACAGCATTTTGAAACACGCACAGTATGTTCCTAGAATCCTCTTTTCTATCCGGGAGGGTGGGGGTTTTTTGAACATGTTGTGTTCTCATATTATTTTTCCTGCAGTGTATTATTTGCTCTGCCAGAACACATGTACTCAAGATGCTCGGCCTTGCCATAACTGAATACACTAGTTTAGTGGTCACAGTGAAGACAAGCCATGGATATTACTTCCGAGTTGGGTTCATGGACCAAGAAGATCGCTGCTTTTTTTATGGCCGAACTTGGATAAACTTTCTCAAGTGTTACAGACTGAAAGTTGGTGCACGAATGTTGATGCAAATAGCAGAACCAGGTCTCATCTTCACTGTGATCTTCCACCCCGATGTTGTTCCAATTATTCATCCATGTTAGTTTTGTATCTGGTTCTTGCTTGTTGCCTCGATTACTTCTTAATCCACCTATTCTGTCTAACTAATCACAATTTAACTTTAGAAGTAGCAACGAATCTCTCACGAAGATGCTACTTCTAACTAATATTTTCTTATAATTGGTGGCACATGTAGGTTTTTTCAGAGTTAAGCAGTCTGCTCGTTTGTTACTCTGTAATAACTCAGTTGTTACTAATAGCACTGAAGTTGACTAGATCGACATCCACAAGTTCCTACACTTTATTGATCGTCTTGAGGTCCTTGTGGGGCGTTTCAATGGTGGAAGGCCACGTGGGATATGTGTGCCATTGCTGCACTCATTGAACAGGTCCAACTGTGTCAAGAAACTTATGGTACAAGCTGTTTTCTGTTATATATGTTGTTCATAAACTATTGCTTATACACAGTTTTACAGTTGTGATCTTCTTGAAACAGGAACTGCCGAGTTCTATTGTTCCTACACAGATGCCTGACAATGGTCGGGTTAGACTTGCGCTTGGTCACAACATGATGTTTATGTCGACCTACTAAATTCCCCTTGGAGGTGAAAAGATACTTATTCATGGGTGGTCTCAAATAATGAAGGCTCGTCCATCTTGGAGAATAGGACAGAAGATTATGTTCATGATTTTCCATGGCTCTAAAGCGAATATCCTGTTTATTGACCATGTTGCGAGATGAAGCCGCTTTCAGAAGGTTGTGGATGCGCGGGGTGGCGCCTGGGCCTTGTCCTGGGGCTTGGCGGCCTCACCCTTGGTTAACTGTAGGCAAAGTAGCACTGTTCGAGGCGTGCTTTGTACGGTTGAACCTGTATAAGTATTCATACTGCTTTCAGCTTTGGTTGTTAAGTGCCCCTGCTGGTTTCAGTTAAGGTTGTTAAGTACTCCTGCTACTTTTACAGTCTGTCGTGTTTCTTCAGTCCTATCTTCCTCCAGCCGCCAAAACCAAACCAGCGCCAGCGGGGACGCCTGCTTCCGCCTCCCACGGCTGGTTGCGCCTCAGCACATGCATCGCCGCCCCACCGTCTCCTAAATCGTTAACGCCGACGTCCTCCGCGCACTTTGGTGCGCTCGCCGCGGTGCCGCCCTCTCGCGTTGTCAACATGGTCAACAAACAACAGGAATCGGCAGAAGTACATGGCGAGGATGACAGTAGGGGCCCACCACGTCAACATATGGAAAAATAAAATGCTTCCTCCTAGTGTTTTCCTGACATCTGGGACCCACGACATTGTGAGTGTATATAGTCAATAGACAAGAGAACAGCACAAGATCGGCGGACACCTGGGACGTAGCTACTCGAGCAGTATTTTTTTTGTTTGGTATTGTTGAGATGGAGCAGGGTTTGAACTGGGCTGTGGCCCGTCTAGCCCAGGCTTATATTTTATGTTCACCATGTGACCAGCCCAGCTATTTTTTCTTTGTGAAAATGAGCCCAGTTTATTTTTTCTGAAGAATACCCAATCCAGGCCTACTTATTTTTCTACGCCCTGATGGGCTGCAACTCTTTCAAGACGCCTGCAAATCTTGAAAGTAATATGAAATGGGTTGTAAATATAAAAACAGATGACAAATTGGCAATTACTTTATAATTTCTGATTTTTTTTCACATTTTCATATTCCTATTTCACTCGGCATTAACCTAATTTAAATATATCTTCAAAGTACTTTAAATCTGGCTCGACATTTCGGTATTAAAAATAGTTTGGAACCCACAGAAATATGCGAAATTGGCCCTGGACAACCAAAAAAATGACTATAATAAATTGCATAAGAAGTTGCCATGAGCTATATATAAATTATTAAAAAAAAGAGGGAATGGTCTGACTTGTGGGCCTGTTTAGTTGACGTGTATGCAAGATTTTTTTAGTTATTATATACGTCAACAAACGATTCTAGCAGACGTAACCGTTGGATGTAAATCCAACGGCCATCGTGTTTCTTCAATCTCTGATCTTCTTGCTCCAGCCGCCAAAGCAGCGCCGGTGGGACCGCCTGCTCCCGCCTCCCGTGGCCGGTTGTGCTGCCGCGCAGGCCTCAGCGCCCCCTACTACTCCCACCGCTGGCCAGACATCCCTCTACTCATCCACACCCCCTGTTATTCTGCGGCGTCGGCAGCCTCACACTGCAGCCGAACCGGTGAACCCTCGTATTCCTCTCCGCGCGGGCTTCCACTGCCGCGTCTTCCCCGGCTCCGCGTCGTCCCCTTCCTAGGCCTCACTGTCATCCACCGCCGTGGTGCTCTCGGCGCGGCATGGTCAACGACCGACTTCCATTGGAAGAGTACTGTACGTGGAGAGGATGACAGCTGGGTCCACGGCAGTCACAAGGAAGTGCCTCCTTATTACGCGGAAATTATTCCTCCACCTGACAGCAGGGGCCCACCGGACGGGCCACTAGTATTTCGTGAAAAAAAGATTTCCCCCTGACTGCTAGGACCCACAGGATGGGCCACCGTATTTTGCGAAAAAAAACGTTACCCCCGCTGTCAGCTCGAACCCACCGGAAGTGCCTCCTTATTACGCACAAAAAATGAATACCCCCCTGCTAGCTGGGACCCACCTTGGTGGGAGGCTGACTTGTGGGCCTACTAAGTTGACTGGGACGGAGGCCTTTGTCAACTTTAGTCAATATATGAACGATTCTAGCTCCAGTGACCGTACAATGTCCATCCAACGGTCGTAGTGCTTCTTCAACCTTTGGTCTTCTTGCTCCAGCCGCCTAAAGCAGCGCCGGTCGTGCCGCCTGCTCCTGCCGCCCATGGCCGGCTGTGATGCCGCGGAGGCCTCACCACCCCCTACTACTCCCACCGCTGGCCAGGCCATCCCTCTACGCACCCACACCCCCTGTTATTCTACGGCGACGGCAGCCTCACACCGCAGTTGAACGAGTGAACCCTCATACTCCTCTACGCGTGAGCATCCACTGCCGCGTCTTCCCTGGCTCCGCGTCGTCCCCTTCCTAGGCCTCACCATTGTCCACCGCCCTGGTGCTCTCGGCGCGGCGTGGTCAACATGGTCAAGGAATGGCTTCCATCGGACGTGGACTGTACGTGGAGAGGCTGACAGCTGGGTCCACGGCTGCAGCAAGGAAGTCCCTCCTTATTACGCGCAAAATAATTATTCCTCCACCTGACAGTGGGGACCCACTGGATGGGCCACCGTATTTCGTGAAAAAAACGTTTCCCCCTGTCTGCTGGGACCCACCAGCTACATCTTCGCGCGCAAGGAAGTGCGTCCAAAAAATGATTCGCCCCCCTGACTGCTGGGACCCACCAGCTACATCTTCGCACGCAAGGAAGTGCGTTCGGGCAAAAAAAAACAATTCGCCCCCTGACTGCTGGGACCCACCAGCTACATCTTCGCATGCAAGGAAGTGCCTGATAGTCGAGACCCACCTGGTCGAATCGTACGTAGCGTTGTCATTCTGGTCGAGAACGTGTACATATATATATATATTGGTCGATGTAGAGGCGCGCACGTGTCATAGTAGAGGCGCGTATGTGTCGTAGTAAAGGCGCGCACATAGCACGTACACGTATGTACGGCGGCCATGGTGCAAGAAAGAAAATACGGCCACGTACGTACATACGGGCGGGGTCTCGAACGCCTACTCGCGCATACGTACGGCCAGGGCTCGTGTACATGGCTGGGTCAGAACGGAGAAATAGCGTCGTCGTCATGTTCATGGGGAGGCAACGGAATGTGTCGTGTTCATGGGGAGGCAACGGAATGGGTCGTGTTCATCGGGAGGCAACGGAACGCGTGGGAGCCAACCGGCTGGGTTGGAACGAAATGCGTGGTCGTGTTCATCGGGAGGGCTTGGACGGAACAGGCGATGGAAACGAGGCCTAGCGTACTGCACAACGGAGGAAACGGACCTCCTACGTTCGGAATGGGGTCCTGTTGATCAGGAGGGGTGTGGCGTACCGCAAAACGGAGGAAACGGACCTCCTACGGTCGAAACGGGGGTCCTGTTGATCGGGAGGGGTGTGGCATACCGCAAAACGGAGGAAACGAACCTCCTATGGTCGAAACAGGGGTCCTGTTGATCAGGAGCATTGTGGCATACCGCAAAACGGATGAAACGGACTTGTGTTGGAGCGCTACGGTCAAAACGGTGGTCCTGTTCATCGGGAGGGGTGTGGCGTACCGCAAAACGGGACTCCACGGGATACTGTTCATCTCCACCGTCGACCTTCTCCAGCCTCCACGGGCTACCGTCGACCTCCTCCAGCCTCCACGGGCTCATGTTCATCCAGCCTCCACCGTGCGCTACTCCATCGGCTACTGTTCAACCACCCCTCCACCGTCTACTATCCATCTAGCCCTCGACACCACGGGGTCCTGTTCAACCACCCCTCCACCATCTACTGTTCATCCAGCCCTTCACCACACCATGGGGTCCTGTTCATCCAGAGGCAACGCCAGCACTCACTGTTCGTCCAACCCCCCCTCCCCCCGCAACGCTCACTGTTCATCCAATCGATCGGCTTCAGTTAGCAGCAGTAGCAAAGGAATCGCTCGATCGGGTTCAGTTAACAGCCATCAACCGATCGCTCGGGTTCAGTAACGCGTAGCCTGCAGTGCAATCGCTCGGGTTCAGTTAGAGCCCAACGCCTCGCTCGGGTTCAGTTAGACCCAACGCCTCGCACACACACGCGTACGTGTACGAGAGAAACACGCATCGCTCGGCCCCCGACCTCCCACCATAATCGGCAACTCCCCGAAATTTTCCTCCCTCTCGCTTCTACCACGGTTTTTTCCGTCATGGACGGCCCAAAGAATGTCATGTAGCTGCGTCTCCGGCCCGCCCAGGACGAAAAGCCCATTTTCTGTCATGATTTTTTGTCATAGAAGTAGGAGTCCACCACATCTATGATGATACCGGGTTTTGCCACAATTATCATCATAGAAGTGTCATATGTATGACAGAAAAAAATTTCGTTCGGCTCAAAATGTCACGGATGTGTCTTTTTTTTGGTAGTGTTAGCCGCGTCGATGTGAGACTTTCTTATTTCTTTGTCTTCTTTATATTTACCCCTATCATCATACTCTATTCCACCCATAGTGCTATATCCATGGCTCACGCTCATGTATTGCGTGAGGGTTGAAAAAGCTGAGGCGTGCTAAAAGGTATGAACCAATTGCTCGGCTTGTCATCGGGGTTGTGCATGATAAATACTTTGTGTTAAGAAGATAGAGCATGACAAGACTATATGATTTTGTAGGGATAGCTTTCTTTAGCATTGATATTTTGAAAGACACGATTGTTTGTTGGGATGCCTGAGTATTGATGTCTTTATGTCAAATAGACTATTGCTTTGAATCACTTATGTCTTAATATTCATGCCATGATTAGATATATGATCTAGTTTATGCTAGGTAGCATTCCACGTCAAAAATTATCTTCTTTATCATTTACCTACTCGAGGATGAGCAGGAATTAAGCTTGGGGATGCTGATACGTCTCCTTCGTATCTCTAATTTTTGATTGTTTCATGCCAATATTATACAACTTCCACATATTTTTGGCAACTTTTTATATGATTTATTGGACTAACCTATTGATCTAGTGCCCAGTGCGAGTTCCTGTTTGTTGCATGTTTTTTGTTTCGCAGAAAATTCATATCAAACGAAGTCCAAACATGATAAAAATTTACGGAGAATTATTTTGGAATACATATGATTTTTGGGAGGTGGAATCAACGCAAATGGGGGCCCACGGTGACCACAACCCACTAGGGCGCGTCGGGCACCTCATGGCGCACCCAGGTATCTTGTGCCTTCCTTGAAGGTTGGTTGGGGCCCTTCTTCTGGCGCAAGAAACATAATTTATGGAAAAAATCGTGTAAAAATTTCAGCGAAATCAGAGTTACGGATCTCTAGGAATTTAAGAAACCGTGAAGGGCCAGATCTGGGGAACGCGAAACAGAAGATAACAGAGAGGGAGATCCAATCTCGGAGGGGCTCCTGCCCCTCCGCCGCCATGGAGGCCATGGACCAGAGGGGAAACCCTCCTCCCATCTAGGGGGAGGCCAAGAAAGAAGAAGAAGGAGGGGGGCTCTCTCCCTCTCTCTCCCGGTGGCGCCGGAGTGCCACCGGGGGCTAGGATCATGACGACGATCTACATCAACAATCTTGCTACCGTCTACACCAGCTTTCTCCCCCTCTATGCAGCGGTGTAACACCCCTTCTCCCTGCTGTAACCTGTATTTAAACATGGTGCTCAACTCCATATATTATTTCCCAATGATCTATGATTATCATATGATGTTTGAGTAGATCTGTTTTGTCTTGTGGGTTAATCGTGATCTTGGGTGGTATGATTGCATATTTTATTTATGGTGTTGTCCTACGGTGCCCTCTGTGTCGCGCAAACGTGAGGGGTCCCCGCCCTACGGTTTTGCAATATGTTCATGGTTTGCTTATTGTCGGTGTTGCAGGGGTGACAGCAGCCTAAACGCGGATAAGTGGGTTATGGCATATGGGAGTAAAGAGGACTTGATACTTAATGGTATGGTTGGGTTTCACGACCTTAATGATCTTTAGTAGTTGTGGATGCTTGCTAGGGGTCCAATCATAAGTACATATGATCCAAGTAGAGAAAGTATGTTAGCTCATGCCTCTCCCTCATGTAAAATTGCAAGAATGATTACCGGTACTTGTTATCGATTGTATAGGGACAAATGACTTTCTTGTTGACAAAAGCTATCTACTTTTATTACCTTGAATTTTATTCGTAGTTTTATTCTCGCAAAGTACTCGAAGTTTTATTCTTGCAAATTAGTTTCATACTTGTTCTAGGTAAAGCAAACGTCAAGTGTGCGTAGAGTTGTATCGGTGGTCGATAGAACTTGAGGGAATATTTGTTCTACCTTTAGCTCCTCATTGGGTTTGTCACTCTTAGTTATCGAAGAAGGCCACAAATGATCCCCTATACTTGTGGGTTATCAGAACCAATATGGGCATCCAAGTCCCGCTATTGGTTATTGACCGCAGAGTGCCTCGTTCATGTCTGCATAGTTCTCTAACCCGCAGGGTCTACACACTTAACGTTTGGTGACGATATAAGTTTAGTTGAGTCATTATGGTGGTTACCAAAGGTTGTTCGAAGTCCCAAATGAGATCCCGGGCATGACGAGGAACTCCAGAATGGTCCGGAGGTGAAGATTGATATATTGGATGAAGGGTATTGGAGTCTAGAATTAGTTCGAGGGTACCGGGTGATGACCAGCATCACCGAAAGGGGTTTAGGGGGGGAGTGTCGGTGTCAAAACCGGCGGATCTCGGGTAGGGGGTCCCAAACTATGCGTCTAAGGCTCATGGTAACAGGAGGCAGGGGACACGATGTTTACCCAGGTTTGGACCCTCTCTATGGAGGTAATACCCTACTTCCTGCTTGATTGATCTTGATGATATGAGTATTACAAGAGTTGATCTACCACGAGATCGTAGAGGCTAAACCCTAGAAGCTAGACTATGATTATGATGGTTCTCGTCCTACGGACTAAACCCTCCGGGTTATATATGTCGGGTATCGGGTTCCGGCAAAACCCTTAAGGTTCGAACTCTGGGGTGCGCACGAAGATCTTCTCCCTACTGATACACGCCCCAAAAGCTTGCCATGGTTCTAAGCTAGCACGATGAACAACACAAGGGACGCAAAGTTTATACTAGTTCGGGCCACCGTTGTGGTGTAAAACCCTACTCTAGTGTGTGGTGTGGTGGATTGCCTCTTGGCTGATGATGAACAATACAGAGGAAGAACAGCCTCGCGAGGGGTGTTCTTGTGGTGGCGTGGTGTTCTGCTTAGCCAGGATTCGATCCATCTCTAGATGAGATGTTTTCTACTTTGGTGGCTAGCTCTATTTATAGAGGCCCTGGTCCTCTTCCCAAATATTGAGCGGGAAGGGATCCAACAACGGCCATTTTGTAAGGGGACATCTAGTACAGGCTATCCTGACTAAAGGTGGTCTTCGACTGCCAAAGGCACTGGTGATGACGCCGTCTTGGGCTCCACGGTGACCTTCGTCCTGCCGCTTTGCTGGTCTTGGTCTCGTTGCACTGATATGGAAACCTTTGCTTGATGCATCGGTACTCCACGCCTGCGCTTGGCCCCTTTGCACCAAAGAGGAAACAAGGACACTGCACAGGCTGGCGCCCGCCTGGTCTTGATCATCATGGCTTGCATCACGAGAACCTCACGAGGTACCCCTTGCCTTGATCTCTCCGCCTCCTCGCGAGCCTGCCTGGTGAGGCCGCCCCTAGGGAGGCCTTACGTCATCCGCCCCGCGAGGCTTGGCCCGTCGCAAGGGTCTTGAGCGTTTGTTGATGAAGACGGGCCATACTGGGCCACTGGTGAGCCACGCTGCAGGCCGCAGGCAGGCAAGTCTAGGGACCCCCATTCCCAGAACGCCGACAGTAGCCCCCGGGCCCAAGGCGCACTCGGACTTGGCTTAGCAGCGAAGCCAAAGGGCAAGTGCGGGGCGCCGTGGGCCCCAACAGCCTGCGGCCTTGGTCGACGCGTGGCGATTGATTGGACGTGGGCGTCTCTGCTTCCCTACGCTCCCCCAATATCCGCCTGGCTAGGCGGCCATGAAGCTTTACACAGTTATTCCCCCCTTCACTGCCCGCGTGCTTCCTATTCCCCTTTCTTCCTCGAGCCTTTGTTTCCGCTTCCAATCTGACTTAAGCTCTGCCCCCTCCATCGCCATGGCGCCAACTAGCAAGGAGAAGGGGAAGAAGCCTCTGTCCCCATCCGGTTCGCCTCCGGCAACCGAGCCCGTCATCGGCCGGTCGTTGGTGCTCAACTTGGAGGCCCTGGGCAAAGTCTGCCCTGCTCTTGCGTCCAGCTTCAATGAGTGCGGAAAGACGATGGCTTGGCCTGCGTCCCACGGCTCCATTGACAGGACAGCCACCGAGGTTCGATTCTTCGTTGACGCCCTATGGGCTGGCCTGGTTCCCCCCTTCTCTACTTTCTTCAATGCAGTGCTGACCCATTATCAAATCCATATGATGCATCTTGATCCTCAGTCCATTACCCTCCACGCCGTTTTCGCCTTTGTTTGCGAAGCCATGGTGGGCATTGCTCCTTTTGTTGCCCTCCTGCGCCACTTCTTCTCGTTGCGCCTGACCGACCCCTTGCAGTGCTCGGGGTGCGTGAGCTTCCAGGCCGTGGCAGAGACAGCCGCATCAGGGATCAATTTCAGCCTCCAGCCTACCACGAGTGGGTTCCTGACGCGGTGGCTGTATGTGGATTTCGGGGTGGCCAACCCCCTGCTCTCGCCTCCGACGTTGCCTGCCGTCCCCAATCCAGGCTGGGGCCACGAGAGACTTGTGAGCCCCCGGTTCTCCTTTGTCTGGCACCGACTAAGGAGGCTGAGAGAGCTTGGCGTGACAGCGCCCAAAGTGGTGAAGGAGTTCCTCCAATGCCGCATTGCTCCTCTTCAGCGCCACTCCCGGCCGATGTGGACCTTGACGGGTGACCTAGACCGCATGAGGCTTCAGGAGACGGAACTGGCACCCGAGTTGTTGAAGAAGGTGCTTGAGATCTTGACTGGTGACCCTTCGCCGGGCGATATTCGGCACGGGGCAACCTCCTGTATCTCTGCTCAAACATGGCTGATTGTGCGAGACAGATGCCTCTCTTCGACGAATGGGGGCTGCGCCCAGCTGGCCTTGCGGGACCTCGCAAAAATCCTCTCGCTGTGGCCCCCTTCATCGCTGCCAGCACCGATCTTGCCTCAGGAGCGGATGCAGGGAGGCAAGCATCGCTTGAGGCTGGAGGCTCTGGTGTCGCGACGCTGACGCCACACGGGGTTCCCGAAGCGTCATCCTCCGGAGCTTGTGAAGCCCGCCCTGAGATGGTCGTCAATGGGGGAACGCAACCCGCAGCTCCCGAGGCCGGAACCCTGAGGCCTCGGCAGGCCACCAGGAGGTGGTGCCTGATCGCTCCTTCCAGCTTGGCGCCCCTGAGGCTGGATGCCTGAGTGCTTCTGCATCCGCGCCGCGTGCTGGACCTCATGTTAAGCGCCTGGGTCAGTTCCACGTGGACTTTGCCGCCCTCCGCAAGAGGAAGGAATCTCCGAGTGGTAGTGGGCGCCCCTTACGACCGCTGAAGCACATGAAGTATTTCGCCCTAGACGAGTAAGTACCTCATTCTTGCAATTCCTCCATCGCCGCTCCCTTTCCTGACTGTGGCTTTGCAGGATCCCTCCTGTCAAGCCTGCGGAGTCTCCCAAGAAGCAACTTCTACCGGCCTTGCCTCCCTCACTGGCCCTAAGCGTCCCGAGCTTGCATGCTGCCTCTGATGCGGGTTCTGCCAGAGAAGTAAGTCGGCCCGCAGGGTGCCTTGAGCCTGCGCCCTTGCCGCCTTTCCTTCGCAACCTGGCCTGGGGCATGACCAGCCTTCCCAGGGCTCCGCCTCTGATCGTGGACGGCGAATGGTTGAAGTCGGTCCTTGGCTCTTCTTCGGGGGATGGACCTGCGCCGGTCCGGGTCCCTTGCGGAGCCTGTCCGGTGATCGTGAGGGTGCCAGCCCCCAGCCCCTGCCAGAGGGGGCGAACCGCTTCAAGGCCCGCCGCCAGCACTGGCGGTGGAGGATGACATCGACGACATGCTCAGGCGAGTGCGGGAGCGCAGCGTCGTTCGCCAAGAGTTCCTTCGAAAGGCGATGGACGCGATGGGCCAGCTTGGTGGAGAGCTTGCAGATGTGGACGCGTGTCTCGAAGCTGAAGGCCTGCGGCTGATTGAAGAGTGGCGCAAGTTGAAGGTGGCAGTCAATCTTGCACGCCGTCAGCACGAGCTTGACAATGCGAAGGCAAAAGCGTCCCTTGCGGCCTCGCGAAAGGCCTGCTCCCGAGCTATAAAGGAGGCTCGAGAAGCGGACCACCGACGCAAGATCATGGAAAAGCGCGCGTGGGAGCTCCAAGCCTGGAGCGCTTCCCTGGAGCAGCAGGTGGAGCTGCATCAGGCCACCCTTGCATCACTAAAGGGGACGCCTGTCGAGGAGGAGGAGCTCCAGAAGCACGAGGAGGTGCTAACGCTGGAGGCTGCTGAGCGCAATCTTGACCTTGAGCGGCTGGAGACGAGGGAGCGCCAGGTTACCCAGGAGGAGGACGAGGTTGGCGCACGTGAGGCTCAAATCCACGAGGAGGTCGACCGCCGCGTGGCGGAAGCTCACGTAGACCTTGAGTGCAGGTTTAACCAGAGGCTGGAGATGATTGAAGCCGAGGCTGCGGGCAGGACTGACGCCCTCAGGTCCAAGCTGACTGAAACGGAGCAACGCGCGGAGGCCTCCACAGCTGCCCTGGTCTCAGCGCAGACTGAGTTGGCCTCCACACATGCCGAGCTGCTTCTTCTTCAACAGCGGGTCGATGATGCCAAGTCCGTTGCGTGGCAAAACAGAGAGGAAATCCTTTAGCAGTAGACGCTGGAGCACATGCATGGTCCCATGCTCCAGCAACTCAGGAACAGGGCCAACACAGCCATGGGCAATATCTGCGAGGCGGACACCCCGCACCCTCACATCACCAACTACGCCAGTCACCTCCAATTCTTCACTGATGCGGTGATGCATCTAGAGAATCGCTCCGAAAGAGCTCGCCAGCTTGTCGAGGAGAGGAGCCACAGCCTGCTCGGCCGTGCATTCTCCCGCGTCTTCAGCCATCTCCAAGACATAGACCCCCACTTCGACTTCGACGCTGTCATTTCCCCGGTGCTCGAGGCCATTCGAGGAGACCTGGCGCGATTGGTGGAGGACAGCGTGGATGCGATTGTTAGGGCCTTTGCTTCCAACAACAACGGGGTGATAGTTGCCGCGGATGAAGGTGACGTGGTGAATGGCAGTGAAGATGGCGCCAATGATGGCGACGGTGATGCCAGTGATAGTGATAGCGGCGCCAGTGATGCCTCTGGAAGCGACCAAGAGGATGCGGTGAGCGGTATGTCTGACTGATCCTGAGTCTCCCTGCTGTTTATCCTGCACATAAAAAGCTTGGGTGCGGCCCTGAAGGTTGTAAGAGCATTTTGGACGGGGAAGCCCCTCATGTAAAAAAGATTGTTATCCACATGTTTTAGGAGCGACGCTGAATATGCGCCTGCAAGATGTTACAGGCCCTGCGATGAGTTACCTGCTATGGTTTACCTTTAGCCTGGGCGAGCCTTGAGCAGGCTTGCGAGGCCGTGATCCTCCGAGGGTCCTCTAGGGGATCCGCTGACCATGTGGTGAGAGCCTCGCGAGAGCGAGTGCTTGCCGCGGGACAGCATGCGCGCGTGCGCTTGGCCTAGCCCCGCCCACGAGAGGCTCGCGAGGGGGAGGCACTTGGCGCGAACTCCAAACTAGGGCAGAAACCAGAACACGAGAAATCACACGAACGATACAAGACACTGATACGTCTCCAACGTATTTATAATTTTTGATTGCTCCATGATACTATATCTACTGTTTTAGGCAATATTGGGCTTTATTATCCACTTCTATATTATTTTTGGGACTAACCTATTAACCGGAGGCCCAGCCCAGATTTGCTGTTTTACGCCTATTTCAGTGTTTCGAGGAAAAGGAATATCAGACGAAGTCAAAGCGGAACGAAATCAACTGGAGAAGTTATTTTTGGAAGGAAAGCAACCCAGGGAACTTGGAGTGCACGTCAGGGGAGATACGGGCTGCCCACAAGGGTGGGGGCGCCCCCCCCCCCCCCCCCCTCGGCGCGTCCCCTGCCTCGTGGGGCCCCCGTAGCTCCTCCGATGTACCCCCTGCACCCATATATACTCTTGTACCCTAAAACTTCCAGAACAGAAGATAGATCGGGAGTTCCGCCGCCGCAAGCCTCTGTAGCCACCAAAAACCTCTCGGGAGCCCGTTCCGGCACCCTGCCGGAGGGGGAACCCATCACTGGTGGCCATCTTCATCATCCCGGCGCTATCCATGACGAGGAGGGAGTAGTTCACCCTCAGGGCTGAGGGTATGTACCAGTAGCTATGTGTTTGATCTCTCTCTCTCTCGTGTTCTCTCTCGTGTTCCCTCTATGGCACGATCTTGATGTATCCCGAGATTTGATATTGTAGTTGGATCTTATGATGTTTCTCCCCCTCTACTCTCTTGTGATGAATTGAGTTTCCCCTTTGAAGTTATCTTATCGGATTGAGTCTTTTATGAGAACACTTGATGTATGTCTTGCCGTGATTATCTGTGGTGACAATGGGATATCATGTGCCACTTGATGTATGTTTTGGTGATCAACTTGCGGGTTTCATGACATTGGGAACCTATGCATATGGGTTGGCACACGTTCTTGACTCTCCGATAGAAACTGTGGGGCACTCTTTGAAGTACTTTTATATTGGTTGGATGAATCTGAGATTGTGTGATGCATATCGTATAATCATGCCCACGGATACTTGAGGTGACAATGGAGTATCTAGGTGACATTAGGGTTTTGGTTGATTTGTGTCTTAAGGTGTTATTCTAGTACGGACTCTTTTACAAATCGATCCGAAAGAATAACTTTGAGGTGGTTTCGTACCCTACCATAATCTCTACGTTTGTTCTCTGCTATTAGTGGCTTTGGAATGACTCTTTGTTGCATGTTGAGGGCTCGTTATATGATCTATCTATGTTATTATTGTTGAGAGAACTTGCACTAGTGAAAGTATGAACCCTAGGCCTTGTTTCCTATCATTGCAATACCGTTTACGCTCACTTTTACCACTTGTTACCTTGATGTTTTTATTATTTCAGATTACAAAAACCTATATCTACTATCCATATTGCACTTGTATCACTATCTCTTCGCCGAACTAGTGCACTATACAATTTACCATTGTATTGGGTGTGTTGGGGACACAAGAGACTCTTTGTTATTTGGTTGCAGGGTTGCTTGAGAGAGACCATCTTCATCCTACGCCTCCCACGGATTGATAAACCTTAGGTCATCCACTTGAGGAAAATTTGCTAATGTCCTACAAACCTGTGCACTTGCAGGCCCAACAACGTCTACAAGAAGAAGGTTGTGTAGTAGACATCAAGCTCTTTTCTGGCGCCGTTGCCGGGGAGGCTAGGTAAGTGAAGGTATATCTTTAGATCTTGCAATTGAATCATTTTGTTTCTTGTTTTAGCACTAGTCTAGTTTATAAAAGAAAACTACAAAAAAATGGAATTGAGAGTGCCTCATATGCTTCATCTTTTTAATATCTTTCGTGAGTATGATGGAAAGGAAAATTGTGCTCAAGTACTAGAAGAAGAATTACATAGAATGCTTGGCATAAAATATGTGAATGATGAGCATGATTGCAATGTTGTTAGTATGAATTCCTTGAATATCCATGATGCTAATGATATGCAAAGCCACAAGCTTGGGGAAGCTATGTTTGATGAAGATGATATTTTTTGTCCCCCAAGCTTTGATGAGCAAATTTACTATGATGAAAGCATGCCTCCTATCTATGATGATTATTGTGATGACACGTATGCTTTAATGAATAATGATAACCATGAAACTTGTCATCTTGACCTTAATTTTCAATCATATGATAGTTATTTTGTTGAGTTTGCTCCCACTACTATTCATGAGAAGAATTTTGCTATGTGGAGAGTAGTAAATTTTCTATGCTTGTATATCATGAAAAGAATGCTTTAGGGGCTGGTTATATTGTTGAATTTATTCATGATGCTACTGAAAATTATTATGAGGGAGGAATATATGCTTGTAGGAATTGCAATAATATCAAGTTTCCTCCCTGTGTGCTTAAATTCTTGAAGCTATGCTTGTGTTACCTTCCTATGCTAGTTGATTATTGTTCCCATAAGTTGTTTGCTCAAAAAATCCCTATGCATAGGAAGTGGGTTAGACTTAAATGTGCTAGTCATATGCTTCATGATGCTCTCGTTATGTTTCAATTCTTATCTTTTATGTGAGCAGCATTGTCATCATCATGCCTAGCTAGAAAGGCATTAAAGAAAAGCGCTTGTTGGGAGACAACCCAATATTTATCCTTACTGTTTTTGTGTCCACATGATTATGCTACTGTAGTAATCATGTTTGATAGCTTTTGTTTCAATAAAGTGCCAAGTAAGACCTTTAGGATAGCTTACGGTGATAGTTGTGTTGATCCTGCTGAAAATTAGAAACTTTTGCACCCAGTATATTAGTTTTGTTAATTCACAGAAACGCTCTTCTGATCTGATTCTTTTTGCTATGGATTGGTACAAGAATTGCTTAGGACTTACTAATTTTGTAGTATTTTTAGAGTTCCAGAAGTTTGCGTTAGTTACAGATTGCTACAGACTGTTCTGTTTTTGACAGATTCTGTTTTGCGTGTGTTCTTTGCTTATTTTGATGAATCTGTGGCTAGTAAAATAGATTATAAACCATAGAGAAGTTGGAATACAGTAGGTTTAACACCAATATAAATAAATAATGAGTTCATTATAGTACCTAAGTGGTGGTTTTATTTTTTTTATACTAACGGAGCTTACGAGTTTTCTGTTGAGTTTTGTGTTGTGGAGTTTTCAAGTTTTGGGTAAAGATTCGATGGACTATGGAATAAGGAGTGGAAAGAGCCTAAGCTTGGGGATACCCAAGGCACCACAAGGTAATATTCAAGGATAACCAAGAGCCTAAGCTTGGGGATGCCCCGGAAGTCATCCCCTCTTACGTCTTCGTTCATTGGTAACTTTACTTGGAGCTATATTTTTATTCACCACATGATATGTGTTTTGCTTGGAGCGTCATTTCATTCTATTAGTTTTTTCTTGCTGTTAGTTAGAATAATGTTTGGCATCTTTATTTTCAATAAATAAGTCAAGGATAGCCTTTGCCATGCTTATTTTGCTAGTATACATGTTGCTGTTTGAAAACAGAAAGTTTACCGCTGTTGCAAAAATTCCCTAGAAAATTCAGAGAATGGTATAATGTTGAATCTGTTTTCATATTGAGCTCTGATAAATTTCTTACAGTTGGAATTTTAGTTCATAATTTTTGGAGTTAGGGAAGTATGATGACTCTTGCATTCTTTACAGACTGTACTGTTTTGACAGATTGCTGTTATGGTTGCATTGTTTGCATATGTTTGTTTGTTTAATGATTCTATTTGAGGATAGGAGTATTAAATATGCAGAGGCATTTAGTATGCAATGTTGAATAATAATTTTAGTGATTTGCTACAGTAGAAAATGATAAGGTTTTGCATTGGCTTACACTAACCTATCTCACGAGTTCTTGTTGAGTTTGTTGTGAATGAAGCTTTTGATAAAAAGAGAAACCATGATATGAGAGGAATTAAGGAGACACAAAAGCTCAATCTTGGGGATGCCCAAGGCACCCCAATATAAAATATCAAGAAGTATCAAGCATCTAAGCTTGGGGCGGCCCCGGTAGGCATCCCACCTTTCTTCTTCAACAACTATCGGTTAGTATCGGTTGAGCCTAAGTTTTTGCTTCTTCACATGAGTTGTGCTATCCTTGCAATGTTTTCTTTAGCTTTTCTTGCTGTTTGAATAAAGTATCAAGATCTGAAATTCTTTAATGAGAGAGAGTCTTTGCATAGTTACATAATTATTTAGCTACTCATTGATCTTCACTTATATCTTTCGGAGTAGTTTGTCATTTGCTCTAGTGCATCACTTATATGTTTTAGAGCATGGTGGTAGTTTTTATTTTTAAGAAATAGACGAACTCTCATGCTTCACTTAGATTATTTTGAGAGTCGTTAATAGCATGGTAATTTGCTTAATATTAATATACTTGGTATTCAAGATATGTGAAACTTTCTTTTGAGTGAATTGAATACTAAGATAAGTTTGATGCTTGATAATTGTTTTGAGATATGGAGGTGATAATATCAAAGTCGTGCTAGTTGAGTAATTATGAATTTAAAGAATGCTTGTGTTGAAGTTAGCAAGTCCCGTAGCATGCACGTATGGTTAAAGTTGTGTAACAAATTTGAAACGTGAAGTGTACCTGGCTTGTGCATCCTTATGAGTGGCGGTCGGGGACGAGCGATGGTCTTTTCCTACCAATCTATCCCCCTAGGAGCATGCGCGTAGTACTTGATTTTTGATGGCTTCTAAATTTTTGCAATAATTATATGAGTTCTTTTGACTAATGTTGAGTCCATGGATTATACGCACTCTCACCTTTCCGCCTTTGCTAGCCTCTTCGGTACCGTGCATTGCCCTTTCTTACCTTGAGAGTTGGTGCAAACTTCGCTGGTGCATCCAAACCCCATGATACGATACGCTCTATCACACATAAACCTCCTTATATCTTCCTCAAAACAGCCACCATACCTACCTATTATGGCATTTCCATAGCCATTCCGAGATATATTGCCATGCAACTTCCACCATCATCATCATGACATACATTACTTTTGTCATATTGCCATTGCATGATCATGTAGTTGACATCGTATTTGTGGCAAAGCCACCATGCATTATTTTCCATACATGTCACTCTTGATTCATTGCACCATCCCGGTACACCGCCGGAGGCATTCATATAGAGTCATATCTTGTTCTAAGTTTCGAGTTGTAATCCTTATGTTGTAAACAATAGAAGTGTGATGATCATCATTATTAGAGCATTACCCAAACAAAAAAAGAAAGGCCAAAAAAAGGGCCAAAAAAAGGGGGGGCAATGCTACTATCTGTTTCTCCACACTTGTGCTTCAAAGTAGCACCTTGTTCCTCATGTAGTGAGTCTCATAAAGTTGTCCTTTTCATACTAGTGGGAATTTTTCATTATAGAACTTGGCTTGTATATTCCTACGATGGGCTTCCTCAAATGCCCTAGGTCTTCATGAGCAAGCGAGTTGGATGCACACCCACTAGTTTTCTTTTGTTGAGCATTCATAGCTCTAGTGCATCCGTTGCATGGCAATCCCCACTCCTCATGTTGACATCAATTAATGGGCATCTCCATAGCCCGTTGATTAGCCTCGTCAATGTGATACTTTCTCCTTTTTTGTCTTCTCCACACAATCCCCATCATCATATTCTATTCCACCCATAGTGCTATATCCATGGCTCACGCTCATGTATTGCGTGAAGGTTGAAAAAGTTTGAGATTATTTAAAGTATGAAACAATTGCTTGGCTTGTCATCGGGGGTATAGAAGTTGGGAACATCTTTGTGTGACGAAAATGAAGCATAGCCTAACTATATGATTTTGTAGGGATGAACTTTCTTTTGCCATGCTATTTTGAGAAGACATGATTGCTTTGATTAGTATGCTTG
Organism: Triticum aestivum; assembly: GCF_018294505.1. Lineage (NCBI taxonomy): Eukaryota > Viridiplantae > Streptophyta > Magnoliopsida > Poales > Poaceae > Triticum > Triticum aestivum. Next base: position 554,588,428 of record NC_057801.1, read on the forward strand.
AAGTATTATTATTTTTATGTCAATATGAACTTTTGTCTTGAATCTTTCGGATCTGAATATTCATACCACAATTAAGAAGACTTACATTGAAATTATGCCAAAGTATCACTCCGCATCAAAAATTCTTTTTTATCATTTACCTACTCGAGGACGAGCAGGAATTAAGCTTGAGGATGCTTGATACGTCTCCAACGTATCTATAATTTTTGATTGCTCCCTGCTACTTTATCTACTGTTTTAGGCAATATTGGGCTTTATTATCCACTTTTATATTATTTTTGGGACTAACCTATTAACCGGAGGCCCAGCCCAGAGTTGTTGTTTTATGCCTATTTCAGTGTTTCGAGGAAAAGGAATATCAGACGAAGTCAAAATGGAACGAAATCAACTGGAGAAGTTATTTTCGGAAGGAAAGCAACCCAGGGAACTTGGAGTGCACGTCAGGGGAGATACGGGCTGCCCACAAGGGTGGGGGCGCCCCCCACCCCCCAGGCGCGCCCCCTGCCTCGTGGGGGCCCCGTAGCTCCTCCGACGTACCCCCTGCATCCATATATACTCTTGTACCCTAAAACTTCCAGAACAGAAGATAGATCGGGAGTTTCGCTGCCGCAAGCCTCTGTAGCCACAAAAACCTCTCGGGAGCCCGTTCCGGCACCCTGCTGGAGGGGGAACCCATCACCGGTGGCCATCTTCATCATCCCGGCGCTATCCATGACGAGGAGGGAGTAGTTCACCCTCGAGGCTGAGGGTATGTACCAGTAGCTATGTGTTTGATCTCTCTCTCTCGTGCTCTCTCTCGTGTTCCCTCTATGGCACGATCTTGATGTATCCCAAGCTTTGCTATTGTAGTTGGATCTTATAGTGTTTCTCCCCCTCTACTCTCTTGTGATGAATTGAGTTTCCCCTTTGAAGTTATCTTATCGGATTGAGTCTTTTATGAGAACACTTGATGTATGTCTTGCCGTGATTATCTGTGGTGACAATGGGATATCATGTGCCACTTGATGTATGTTTTGGTGATCAACTTGCGGGTTTCGTGACATTGGGAACCTATGCATAGGGGTTGGCACACGTTCTTGACTCTCCGATAGAAACTGTGGGGCACTCTTTGAAGTACTTTTATATTGGTTGGATGAATCTGAGATTGTGTGATGCATATCGTATAATCATGCCCACGGATACTTGAGGTGACAATGGAGTATCTAGGTGACATTAGGGTTTTGGTTGATTTGTGTCTTAAGGTGTTATTCTAGTACGGACTCTTTTACAAATCGATCCGAAAGAATAACCTTGAGGTGGTTTCGTACCCTACCATAATCTCTACGTTTGTTCTCTGCTATTAGTGGCTTTGGAGTGACTCTTTGTTGCATGTTGAGGGCTCGTTATATGATCTATCTATGTTATTATTGTTGAGAACTTGCACTAGTGAAAGTATGAACCCTAGGCCTTGTTTTCCTATCATTGCAATACCGTTTACGCTCACTTTTACCACTTGTTACCTTGATGTTTTTATTATTTCAGATTACAAAAACCTATATCTACTATCCATATTGCACTTGTATCACTATCTCTTCGCCGAACTAGTGCACCTATGCAATTTACCATTGTATTGGGTGTGTTGGGGACACAAGAGACTCTTTGTTATTTGGTTGCAGGGTTGCTTGAGAGAGACCATCTTCATCCTACGCCTCCCACGGATTGATAAACCTTAGGTCATCCACTTGAGGGAAATTTGCTACTGTCCTACAAACCTGTGCACTTGCAGGCCCAACAACATCTACAAGAAGAAGGTTGTGTAGTAGACATCAGACACCCCCCCCCCCGCACATACGCAAATGCAAATCCAATTCAACTTAAATCCGAAGCAGAGAAGCTCGACCACAGAAAGGGAGGCAAAAAGCAAAAGGCCGCGTCCGGCACCTAGTCTAGTCTTCGACGTCTTCTCATCAGCGCGGAGCTAAGTGCTGCCACTGGGCGTGGGAGGGAGCCCCCGAGGCCCGAGGGCAGCTCTCCGGAGACTCCGGCGTGTGTACAGCCCCAACTCATTGTTACGTGAGAGTGTCACAGGCGGCGAGCTTCACAGGCATTGGGCCTTCTTCACAGGTACCGGCCTTGCTTCATATCGCCAGATGAGGGCCCCGCCTTGTGCCACCCTCGACCACCATTGACGGTGACCAAAAACCAAGGACGGCGCTAATGGGGTAAAGGGGACGCCAGCGGTTCCCCCGACGACCATGGGTCCTCTACCGGGGGCAGGCTTTGCAGCACCTCCCCAGCAGAGGGCCTACCTCTGGGAAGCACCTTGCTCCGTGTGCCGTGGGGAGGGGCCTGGATCCTGACCCATCTCCTGTAGCCCCCAATGCACTCCTCCTGGTGGAAGGGAGGCTGCCGAGCTGGGGCAGCCTTCCGCTGTAGTGACCTGAACTTCCTGCGACCTATGGTTAGCATAAGCTTGCTCCTGAGGAATTAGCGGTACCCGATAGCTGCTGGCGCCAGCGCGGTTGGTGAGGTTTCCCTGAGGCTCCTGAAAAGGCTCGGCTTCTGGCGTCTCTTCCTCCCAGCCTGGCCCGAGAAACAAGCCATGGTCGTCTTGCAGTACTTATTCCCGATCCACCATGTGGGGCACGTAAGCCTCCGAGGTCGCCACCCCGAATACTTCGCCGTAGTGCCCCATGCTCCATGCGGCTTGGCCCAACACGCCGTCTTGGGGGTGATAGGGTGGCGGCCCACCCGGGCCGTAGGCGGCGATGCGCATGCCCTCGCTCACCGGGGTGGTGCTGGTGCAGCTTCATGCCCGGTGCTGATGGTTGAGCTGGTGTTGATGAAGCCTTGGGGCGCGCTTGAGGGTGTGCGGGCGCGGATGGGCCCACCGCATGATCCGCCCGGGACCTAGGGTGGAAGCTGGACCGCAGAAGGGAGGCGCCCCCGAAGCTGCGGCATCCAGGAGCTCGGCAACGTGCTCCAGCAGCATGTCTCTGCCGCTCTCCTGCAGCTTGCACCGCTGCAGCTCTTGAGCCACCGTGAGCGCGGCCCTCATGTTCGCTTGCTCCCATCGGGTGTGCGGTGTCATGGTTGCGGCGTGGTTTGAGGCCCTTGCTGCTGATCGCACCTGCCGTGAAGTGAGGGCAGGTGGCGCTTGACCGCGTCGCCCGTGCCCCACAGTGTTCTGTGGAGCGCGGGCTACCTGAGGCGTAGGGTTGAGGTCACCTTGGGCAGGCGGCACGGCATGTGCAGGCCGTGCCGCCCAGCGGTCGACGTTGGTCAACGGGTCGCCGGACATGGATGCGACGAAGCAGTGTAACGCAGATCGGTGGAAAGGAGGTTTTGGCGCACCCCTACCTGGCGCGCCAAATGTCGGATATCGGGTTCCGTCAAAACCCTTAAGGTTCAAACTCTGGGGTGCGCACGAAGATCTTCTCCCTACCGATACACGCCCCAAAACCTCACCGCGTTTCTAAGCTAGCATGATGAACAACACAAGAGACGCAAAGTTTATACTAGTTTGGGCCACCATTGTGGTGTAAAACCCTACTCTAGTGTGTGGTGTGGTGGATTGCCTCTTGGGCTGATGATGAACAGTACAGAGGAAGAACAGCCTCGCGAGGGGTGTTCTTGTGGTGGCGTGGTGTTTTGCTTAGCCAGGATTCGATCCAGCTCTAGATGAGATGTTTTCTACTATGATGGCTAGCTCTGTTTATAGATGCCCCGGTCCTCTTCCCAAATATTGAGCGGGAAGGGAGCCAACAACAGCCATTTTGAAAGGGGACAGCTAGTACAAGCTATCCTGACTAAAGGTGGTCTTCGACTGCCAAAGGCACTGGTGATGACGCCGTCTTGGGCTCCACGGTGACCTCCGTCCTGCCGCTCTACTGGTCTTGGTCTTGTTGCACTGATATGGAAACCTCTACTTGATGCCTTGGTACTCCACGCCTGCGCTTGCCCCCTTTGGACCAAAGAGGAAACGAGGACACTGCGCAGGCTGGCGCCTGCCTGGCGCCGCCTGGTCTTGATCGTCATGGCTTGTGTCACGAGCACCTCGCGAGGTACCCCTTGCCTTGATCTCTCCGCCTCCTCGCGAGCCTGCCTGGTGAGGCCGACCCTGAGGAGGCCTTACGTCATCCGCCCCGCGAGGCTTGGCCCCTCGCGAGGGTCTTGAGCATTTGTCGATGAAGACGGGCCGTACTGGGCCACTGGTGAGCCACGCTGCAGGCCACAGGCAGGCAAGTCTGGGGACCCCCGTTCCCAGAACACCGACAATATAGACACCGGAGGGGGCTAGGGTTACATTAGGTCAGTTACAGAGAAGGGAATCTACATATCCAAATTGCCAAGCTTACCTTCCACGCAAAGGAGAGTCCCACCCGGACACGGGACGAAGTCTTCAATCTTGTATCTTCATAATCCAATAGTCCAGCATAGGCATATAGTCCGGCTATCCAAGGACCCCCTAATCCAGGACTCCCTCAGTAGCCCCTGAACCAGGCTTGAATGACGATGAGTCCGGCGCGTAGATTGTCTTCGGCATTGCAAGGCGGGTTCCTTCTCCAAATACTCCAAAGTAGATCTTGAACACAAGAATCGTGTCCGGCTATGCAAAACAAATTCCACATACCACCGTAGAGAGTATAATATTCCACGAATCTAATCTGATAACAATTCCTCCATAGCGTGACATCACGCTGTGGTCCGGTCATTATTCAAACCGTCTTCTCAACCTGCTACTACACATCTTGCGAGGCGGTTTTATTAGCACGTCTTATCGAAGCAGAGATCGTGTCCCCTTATCACGGGATTCTCATCAATACGGGTGTGGGTAACCCAACCACGCTATTAGCACGACGCTTGGGGAATAAGCGAGTTTCCAGGGCAAGTAGGGAGGTGCATGATTTCTGCTGCCTTTATAAAGAGATAAGGATTCCCCTTTTTTCACCCATGCCTTCTCCTTCCTCTGCTCATCCGTTCTCGAGCTCCAATGCCCAAGCTTTCGCCTTCTCCACCCACAAAGGCATTCTGAAAATGTCCGGATCTGGAGCTGGAGGCAAGTGGATGGCCTCTACCGTCCAGGAGAAGGATATTAAGAAACTTCGGGAGGTCAGGTATCTGGCCAAGAAGATCGGCCACCGTCTTCCAATGGCGGGACAGATTGTCCCTACTCCAGAACCCCACGAGTGGGTTGTATTCCTCCCTCACTTTGTCCGCGGGCTAGGGTTTCCCCTCCACTCATTCGTTTGCAGCCTCATGTATTACTATGGGATCGATTTTCATGATCTATTCCCCAATTCCTTCCTCAACATCTCAACATTCATCGTCGTGTGCGAGGCCTTCCTCCGCATCTCTCCACACTTCGGATTATGGCTGAAGATTTTCAACATGAAGCCCAAGGTGGTGAACGGTGAGCACGCTGAGTGCGGAGGAGCCATGATGAGCAAGATGCCCAGCATTACATGGCCATCAGGTACCTTCAATGATTCCGTCAAAGGGTGGCAACAACAATGGTTCTATGTCACCGAGCCACGCGACACAAAATGGGTCGCGGCCCCCGAATTCCAATCTGGAGCTCCATTGCGGCTTACGTCCTGGCCCAAGAAGGGCTTGAACTGGTCTTTGCCAGACGAGCTGGTGGTGCTCCAGGCGTGCATCAAGGGTATGGAAGACAAGAACATCAAACTTGTCGATGTAGTCCAGGTGATGTTAGTTCGCCAGACTCTCCCTTGTCAATGCAAGGCTTGCAATTTATGGGAATTCGACCCGGCCAAGCACCAGACCCTACTAGGGTTCTTCGGCTCATCGCACGAAGACATCTGGAAGGTACTCTTCAAGTCCGACAAATCATGGCCGGACTCAGCCGAGGACCGCGGGTACAAATTGTCCCGACCCGCGAGTTTGGTAAGCCTTCGTATGTTGGCAAGTCATATGATTTATCTGCATACTCCAAGGGAAATGCTTAATATATTTTCCAACAACTCTCCTAGGGCTGGACGAGGAAGGCAGAGCGGATCTACTAGCCGGCCCCGCTACCAGAAGAACAAGCCGGCCCACTTCTGACGAAGATGCTAGTCCCGGCGCCTTACAAGGCGCCGAAGAAGAAGGCCAAGAAAGAGGCTAAAGAGACCAGGGGCGGCCTTCATTGATAGGGTACTACGGACGTAGTGTCTGAAGACTCCAAGGCCCGCTCCTCCTCCAAAGAGGACGAGGAAGAGGAGGAAAGCCGATCCCCCCAGCGAGGGGGCAGAAAGAAAAGGACGGCCTCCACACGCTTGGAGGCCGAATCGCCTAAGAAGGGAAAACCCCCCTTTCCGGATAAATCCGCCACCGCCATCGATAGCAGCCTAGAGTGGGATCCCAGGGTCCAGCCCCTGGTTAAATCATGAGTATATAAAACCCGGACACGTTTGTATATCGTATAGTGTTAACGCATTGAGTCACGCCTTTTTGCAGTCTGGCCCGGTCCCACACCGAGCAATCCTCATCGGAGGATTCTCTGGGCTCGGATGCTATGGACAGCGGGACTCCACCAACGGTCTCTTCCCCAAGACACGTGGACGACACCGAGGTATCGTCCTAAAGGGACCCAGGCCAAGGAGGAGCTGGGGAGACCATCAAGGCGGCGCCAGAGGGTCAAACCTCGACGGCCGGACACACGGGGGAAAAGGCCCCCATGGACATCAACGACGGGGGCTATCTTGAATTCGGCCCCCAGCCGGACACAGTTCCATAGACCAACACGGCTCCGGAATCAGGCGGGCAACCTCCCTCGACAGAAGGGGTGTGCTTGTTCCACCGGCTACCTCCGCCCAACCAGAGGGGCCGGATACCTTATCAACAGCACTAAAGAACGCTTCCATCATTGATGAACACCGTGCCCTTATGGGTGCGGTGATTGAGAAGATTCAGTCTGCCAAAAGCGGGTTGACTAAAGCCTGCATCAGCCTTATAACTGGCTTTGAGGTATATTTTAAGGTTTTAGAGAGTGTCATGGTATAGATAGTAGCCCTGATATACTGTTCGGTGTTCATAAGGAAAAGCCGGACAGAGGATCAAATATATGTTCGCAGGAGACTTACCTTGTAGTACCTCTCCCTCTTTTTTTCTAAGCAGGCGTCTGTAGTGACTGCCACCTCTCATACTGCGGAAGTCTCCGGACTGAAGCAGAGTTTGGAGCAGGTCGAAGAAGAGCTTGGCCAAGTGAAGAAGCAGTTGAAGGATAACCAAGGTATGCAAAAAACCTTGTTTGCATTCAGTACGAATGAATAGTTTAGTATGACGAAAAAAATCCATGATGTGCTCAAGGAGCAACGGGCGAAGTTGAGGCTCTTAGGAAGGCAGTGGCCGAGGCCGAGAAGAAGGCGGCCAAAGAGCAGACCCTTCATGAAAAGCACGAGGCCAGGGTTATTGAAGTTCGGCAAGAGCTCTAAGAGGCCGTGAAGAAGTGCGAGACCTTGGAGCAGAGTTACGGAGAAAGAATCCGAACTCACCGAGGCTCGTCAAGCCGCACATGATGCCCGGGGGGAAGCCCAAGGCGCCCTCCAGGAAATTTAGGAGGCCAGAAAGATCGCGGCGGGTAAAGCTTTTTCTATGCAAAGCAAATATTTGAAGGAAGAAATTCCTGTTACTAATCCGAATTCGGATTTATCCAGGGGTGTTTGCAGAACTGCCGCGCAGCGTATCTGATGCCGCACAATTCTACCGAGCCGAAGAAGGGAGCTCTATGCAAAAGTTGTTCTAGTCGCAAAATCTGGCGCCAGAGCATCCAGTGCCCTTTGTCGATCAACTGAAACAGTTGATCGAGCTGCATAGGGCGGCCGAACTAGCCATGAAAGATTTGATTATCCGGCTATGGCCTGCCGAGGTGATTCCCAGCAGCTACTTTGGGCTCGTGAAGCAGGTTGTAAGTGCCTGCCCTCGACTTGAAGTCATCAAGCGCTCAGTCTATATGGAAGGTGCGTGAATGGCCTTCGCCCACGCCAAGGTGCACTGGGCAAATATTTATGCCGTAGATATGATAACCGAAGGACCGCCTGCGGGGAAGGAGCACCGCAAGCCCGAGTTATATTATGACAGCGTCCTGAAAGGATCCCGCCTTGTAGCGGAGCAATGTGCCAAGGATATTATATTCCCATGAATACATTCATGTTATCCTTTGTAATATTGAACAAGGTCGTTTATGCAATATAATGCTTGTTATTTGGAAAATTTTACCTCCTGTGCGGCCGTTTTATATATTAATCCTGAGAGTTGGCCAGTCGTCGGCTTCTGCCCCCACGTAGGAAGTACGGGGGTGTTCAGGATAAACCTGGACACTCTTTACCCCAATTTTGGGTCCTTGAAGGAGGTGTTCAGCACAACGAACCAGGCAATCCGACTATAAGGCTTTATCACCCTCACTTAGCCATAGGAGTTTGACAAAAGAAAGGTAGGCGCAGCCCCTGGTGTTCGGAAGACTGCACTAGGGGCTCTATAAGCACCTGATCGGGAAAAACCGATCCGTCGCACACTGCATTAGTTATCGCGTAATGTGGAAGAAATCCTTAAAGATTTTGTAACCTCTCGAACAGCTGACTAGCTCTCGCCGCATCATGACAGTCAGTTTTCGGCTTTCTCTACTGAGGTGCTCGTCCGTAAGAACTGGGACACAATCACAGTAGTTCTCCCTTTACTACCCTAGCCGATATAGCGGAACATAGGGTAGCAAGCACAGGAGCCGGGCAACCCAACTATTGACCCAAGACATGATTCGGAGCCGATGCATATAATGCTATAAGTTCGGGGTGCCAAACGACCGTGAGGGTGTTCGAACTTTGTTGCCATATTATGGGTGCAATGAAGCCCCTAGCATATTAAGGCGTACCGTAGTGTACGGCTGCTACTTTGACAAAAAATATCAATAAGAAAGAACAGCAAGTAGGCGTCATATAAAGCCGCATGTTGTAATTGAATGTACGTCGAGGCGTACGAATACGAGTAGTGCGATAAAAAGAAATATGACTTCGGAACCTGCTGAGACCAGGGGGGTTGTGTGCGGATCCGGAGAATAATTGGATGATCATCGAGGGGATTATCTAAGGATTCCCTTACGCGTTCGAGCTGTTTCCCTCCTTGGTATGTCCGTCACTTCATAGGTCCGGTCGCAAGGTTGCCAGTGATGGCCTAGAGAAAAGTGGACCTGAAAAGAAAATGCAAAAAATATTTGTGTGCCACGGAGTGGTTAAGTCGCATTGTGGGGCATAACCTAGCTTTGCCTCTGCCTATCGCTGAAGTGGTTAATTGAGCTCTTGACGAGCTGGGTTATCCTACTGCGGAATAGTTCAGACTCTTTTGATGGTGTCCGGGAGCCTGGCCGTCGAATGAAGGTTCGATTGAAAAAGGCCGCTCTGTGCTTCTACTGCTAAGGCGGTGGCATGCTCTTCGGTATGGAGTGAGCGTTCAACCTTGCCATTAACTGTTATGACGTCGTGTGGACCGGGCATCTTGAGCTTAAGATAAGCGTAGTGTGGCACCGTGTTGAATTGAGCAAACATGGTTCGTTCGAGCAGTGTGTGATAGCTGCTGCGAAAAGGGAAGATATCAAAGATTAACTCTTCATTGCGGGAATTGTCCGGAGGTCTGAAGACTACTTCCAGAGTGATGGAGCATGTACAGCAGGCCTCAACACTTGGTATGACACCTTTAAAGGTGGTTTTAGTGGGTTTGATCTTTGAAGGATCGATACCCATCTTGCGCATTGTATCCTGATAAAGCAGGTTCAGGCTGCTGTCTCCGTCCATAAGGACTCGTGTGAGGTGGAATCCGTCAATTGTTGGGTCAAGGACCAGTGCGGCTGAACCGCCCTGACAGATATTGGTAGGACGATCCTTACGGTCAAAGGTGATCGAGCCGGACGACCATGGGTTGTATTTTGGGGCGACTAGCTCCATTGCGTAGACGTCCCTAAGTGTGTGCCTTCGCTCCCGTTTGGGAATATGGGTGGCGTGTATCATATGCACCATTTTAATTTGCGGGGGAAACTTCTTTTGCCCTCCCGTGTTCGGTGGCCGGGGCTCCTCGTCATCGTCATCGCTTTGCGACCCCTTTCTCCTTGCTTCGGCACTTGACTTGCCGACCTATTTGAAGACCCAGCATTCTCTGTTGGTATGATTGGCTGGTGTTCCTGGGGTGCCGTGAATTTGACATGGGCGGTCGAGTATACGGTCCAGACTGGACGTGCCCGGACTGTTTCTTTTCAATTGTTTCTTCCTTTGATCGGTCTTAGAGCCGCTGAATCCGGCATTGACGGCCGTGTCTTCGGTGTTGTCGCCATTATTTCGACGCTTGTGTTTGTTGCGTCGGGGGTTGCCGTTGTCGTCTCTGGATGCAGAAGTTCCAAGCTTGCTTGAGGCGCTATTGGTACGAGCCAACCAGCTATCCTCGCCCGCAAAAAAGCGGGTCATGAGTGTCGTAAGGGATGCCATGGATTTTGGCTTCTCTTGGCCGAGGTGTCGGGCAAGCCATTCATCACGGATGTTATGCTTAAAGGACGCGAGGGCTTCGGCATCCGGACAGTCGATGATTTGGTTCTTTTTAGTTAAGAACCGAGTCCAGAATTTCCTGGCTGATTCTCCAGGTCTTGATAACCCACAAGTGTAGGGGATAATTGTAGCCTCTTTCGATAAGTAAGAGTGTCGAACCCAACGAGGAGCTAAAGGTAGAACAAATACTCTCTCAAGCCCTATCTGCCACTGATACGACTCTACGCATGATTAGTGTTTGCTTTACCTAGAACAAGTATGAAACTAGAAGTACTTTGTAGGTGTTGTTGGATAGGTTTGCAAGATAATAAAGAATGCGTAAATGTAAACTAGGGTCTGTTTAAATAAAGAGCAATAAAGTAAATATAGCGAGTGTGGAAAAGTGGTGGTAGGAGTTGTGAAATTGTCCCTAAGAAATTGACTATGTTACTAGACCGGTAATCACTATTGCAATTCTATTTGAGGGAGAGGCATAAGCTAACATACTTTCTCTACTTGGATCATATGCACTTATGATTGGAACTCTAGCAAGCATCCGCAACTACTAAAGATTCATTAAGGTAAAACCCAACCATAGCATTAAAGCATCAAGTCCCCTTTATCCCATACGCAACAATCCCCTTACTCGGGTTTATGCTTCGGTCACTCAAGCAACCCACCATAAAAGAATCATGAACGTATTGCAACACCCTACAGCGGAAATCCCTCACGCTTGCGCGACACGGAGGGCACAATAGGACAGCACCAATAATAAAACATGCAACTCAAACCAATCATAGCAATTCATCAATCACCGGTAAGACAGCGAAAATCTACTCAGACATCATAGGATGGCAACACATCATTGGAAAATAATATGAAGCATAAAGCACCATGTTCAAGTAGAGGATACAGCGGGTTGCGGGAGAGTGGACCACTGAATATAGATGGGGGAAGGTGATGGAGATGTTGGTGAAGATGGCGGTGGTGTTGGTGAAGATCGCGGTGATGATGATGGCCCCCGGCGGCGTTCCGGCGCCACCGGAAGCAAGGGGGAGAGAGCCCCCTTCTTCTTCTTCTTCTTCCTTGACCTGCTCCCTAGATGGGAGAAGGGTTTCCCCTCTGGTCATTGGCTCCCATGGCGTGGGAGGGGCGAGAGCCCCTCCGAGATTGGATCTATCTCTCTGTTTCTGCGTTCTCGAATTCTGCCCTGGCACCGTTTCCTTTATATCTAGAGATCCGTAACTCTGATTGGATTGAAACCTTCGCCCAGATCGTTTTCCAAAAATTAGCTTTCTTGCGGACAAAGAAGGGCATCAACTGCCTTACGGGTGGCCCACAAGGGTGGGGGGAGTGCCCACCTAAAGTGTGTGTGGGCCCCTATCTCGTGGCCACCTCGGGCACCGTCTCATGTTGATTTTACCTCCCAAAAATCACAAATATTCCAAAATAATTCTCCGTCCGTTTTTATCCCGTTTGGACTCTGTTTGATATTGGGTTTCTGTGAAACATAAAACATGCAACAGACAGGAACTAGCACTGGGCACTGGATCAATATGTTAGTCCCAAAAAATAGTATAAAAAGTTGCCAAAAGTATATGAAAGTTGTAGAATATTGGCATGGAACAATCAAAAATTATAGATATGACGGAGACGTATCAGGGGCAAGTCACCCTAGGGGAAATCCCATCTGCCCTGGCCGCCGCCCCCCTAGGGGAAACTCTAGGGGCGCCACCCCCTCCTCCCTTCCCCTATATATAGAGAGGTAGAGAGAGGGCAGCCACACCCCTTGAGTACATCTCCACGCCATGGTGCTACCCCTCCTCTCCCTCGTAGCCATCTTCCTCTCCGTAGTGCTTAGCAAAGCTCTGCTGAGATTTCTCCACCACCACCGCCATCACGCCGTCGTGCTGCCGAAGGACTCAAGCTACTACTTCACCATCGCTCGCTGGATCGAGTAGCTGAAGGCGTCATCAAGCCATACGTGTGTTGAACACAGAGGTGCCATCTGTTCGGCGCTAGATCAGGAGTTCACGAGACGGATCGTGATTCGATCGCGAAGACGTTCGACTACATCAACCGCATTTCTTAATGCTTCCGCTTAGCAATCTATAAGGGTATGTAGATGTAATCTCTCCTCTCGTAGATGTCCATCTCCTAGATTGATCTTGGTGAGCGTAGGAAATTTTTTGTTTCCCATGCAATGTTCCCCAACACTAATAAGATGAACTAGCTAGCTACTTAAAAAACTAATCTTCATCAAGGAGTATGGCCAGCTGGCGAAACTTCTATCTATCCCCCTCTCCTTCTCTTTTGAAAAGTCACGAGGAGTCTTCTCTCCTCCTTTAGTTTATCCCGATCCTTGACGAGCTTATCCCTCTCGTCCCTAAGCTGGTTAGTCTCCTAAACAAGCCGAACAATCTACTTGCATAGCTCTTTAATCTTCACCTTTAGCTCGTCATTTGGCCCTTGCATGCTCTTGATGACATACTCGTAAGTGTCTAAGAATTCATTGTTAGCCATGTCCACATCACACACTGACTCGTTGTTGCCTCCAGAATTGACCATGACCTACAAACACATCGCGTATACGATCAACATAATATGCAATTTCATATCACTGAATATTGACAGCAATGTAAAGTAGTTCAAATATTTGCAATGTATAGAACAAATTAGACTAGATAGCATGTGATGATCTACAACAACAAATTGCATAACAAACTAGATACATTGGCTATAGAGGATCAATCGATAGAAAAGCTCGACAAGTGCCAGACTTTTAACTTCCAATGTTATTTTATCTTTCTTCTGGAATCGGATGATAGTTATAACAAATTGTCAGCCTAAATTTTTTGGACATTAGGACTTGCCCTGATTTCTTCAGTGCACATTTCTAAGGAAACTACGTACCAAAACTCCCATTATACACATAACACATTCTATCCATTTCTACTAAATATATCAATTTCTGCTAAACTAGCTCAGATCCGCCAACGGAGGGAGACACAAAAGTAAATAAATTCTACACTAGTAATTTATAGGAGTTCATTTTATTTATTCCTAATAATCTAGACACTGAAAATATTTCTAATAAAAATGCATTATAAATATCGGATTCTACACAATAGCAATCGGATTATCACTACAATTTCTACACAAAGCAATCCATGCAACTAACTTTGGATTCTACATGACACAAAGCAATCCATGATATATATACTAAAATTTCTACACAAATCAAAGCAATCCCCTAAATCAATTACATGAATCCCAATGGATCCCGGCCGTGTGGCGTGTCCGCGAACGGAGGATGTGGGAGAGTGGAGAGGAAGGAGATGTGATGGGAGGAGTAGTGGATCTAACCTTGCCGATGACGGGGTGACAACGGGGCGTCGATGGGGCGGCGGTGACGGCTTTGGTCTAGGGGGAGGAGTTGTGTATATGACCGGGCCGGGTAGTGTGTGAAATGCGAGAGAGCGATGACTTAGGTCTTTTACTCAGTTGGCTCAGATAGGTTATTGTTGGTGTTGGATAAAAGGGCAATGCCATAGCTAATAACGGGCCAAATAAAAAAAGACTGAGATTGATGAAAGACTTGACAAAATAAAAGACTCAAAATTTGAACCGGTAGTAAAGAAATAAAAGTCCTAAATTGATAAAAATAGTAAAAAATAATAATGATGAGTACATGTTTTGATAAAACACTAAAAATGTGGCTAGTATAATCATTTTTTAGGATCGACTAGTATAATAATTAAATACTTCAAACCCTTGATAAAATTGAAAAACAGTTTTTGGCGTGCATAGAAAACAAACAACAACACTAAGAAATTAACTATGGCGCACATACAGAACCTACGCCACCACTATATCCCAAACGTTTAGTACATATGGGCCAAAAGATTTGTGGCGTCTCTATAAAAATCTACGCCAGCGCTAAACATGTAAAGCTGGCGTGCTAATTATGTGCACGCCGGCACTATCTGAAAAAAATAGTGCTAGCGCGGATGGAAAATGGCGCGCCACCAACAAAAGTTGTGGCTAGCACTTTTTTTGCTAGTGTGTATATAGGCATCACGTTCAAGATTAGTAGACTGGCTCCTTCCTGCATCTACTACTATTACTCCACACATTGACTGCTATCTAGCATGCATCTAGTGTATTAAGTTCATGAAAAAATGGAGTAATGCAATAAAAACGATGACATGATGTAGACAAGATCTATTTATGTAGGAATAGACCCCATCTTTTTATCCTTAATGGCAACGATACATGCGTGTCATGTCTCTTTCTGTCACTGAGATTGAGCACCGCAAGATTGAACCCATCACAAAGCACCTCTTCCCATGGCAAGAAAAATCAATCTAGTTGGTCAAACCAAACCAAAGTTTCGGAGAAGAAATACGACGCAATAACAATCATGCATAAAAGAGTTCAGCAAAGACTCAATTAATATTCATGGATAGATCTGATCATAAACTCACAATTCATCGGATCCCAATAAATACACCGTAAAAAGTCATTACATCAAATAGATCTCCAAGAACATTGAGGAGAACATTGTATTGAGGATCAAAAAGAGAGAAGAAGCCATCTAGCTACTACCTACGGACCCGTAGGTCTATGGTAAACTACTCACGCATCATTGGAGGGGCAAGGGTGATGATGAAGAACCCCTCCGTGATTGTTGACCCCTTCGACAGAGTACCGAAAAAGGCCTCTATATTGGATCTCGTGGTTCTGAAACTTGCGGTGGCTGAAGTTATGTTACATCGACTCCCCTAGGTTTTTGGGATTTTAGAGTATTTATAGAGGTGGATGGCGGTGGAGAAGCTTCCCGTGGGCTCCACTACCCACCAGGGTGTGCTTGGGCCTTCTAGCGTGCCTTGGTGCCTAGTAGGCCCCACGGGCCTCCTCATGTGCACTTTTTTGGCTCCCTGGGTGTCTTCTGTCCAGAAAAAATCTTCAAAAAGTTTTGTGGCATTTGAACTTCGTTTGGTATTGATATTCTGCAAAGTAAAAAACAAGTAGAAAATAGCAACTGGCACTGGGCACTATGTTAATAGGTTAGTCCAAAAAAATGATATAAAGTTGCTAGTAAATGAATATAAAACATCTAAGATTGATAATATAACAACATGTAACAATCAAAATTATAGATACGTTGGAAACGTATCACTGGGGGTTGGAGACTGTTCCTTGTGGGCCAAAATGCACAGGGTCATTTCTCCTCTATTTTTTGTAATAAATCTGCTACGGTTTTCTATTTAGTTTAGATAGCAATTGATTTTTTTTTTGGAGCTCAAACTTTGCACATAATTCATATACAACATTTCAAGGTCGCACTCAAGTTTTCAAAATATTTGGAAAATGGTAAATAACATTAGGATCCAAAATGATCAAGTTAATTATTGTTGGTCCATTGTTTTAATACCTAAGGGCATTTGGGAATTTTAGCGATGTTGTTTTCATTCAAACAATTACTTGAGAATTATTTGCAAAATTATGACTATTTAGTTTACCTATTTAAAGATGTAAATATTTGACTTGCATTTGAATTTTCAATTTGAAGTTGGATTATTCTTAATTGCATTTTTTATGACAAATACTCCCTCCATTTCTCAATATAAGGTGTATTATTATTTTTTTAAATCAAAATTGACTAACTTTGACCAAGCTTATAGATAAAATATCAATGTCTAGACTACCAACTCATTATCACTAGATTCCCCATGAAATATATTTTTATATTTTATATATTTAGCATTGTAAATATTTATATATGTATCTATAAAGTTGGTCAAACATGGGTTATGTTTGACTTTTTGAAAAATGTATACACCTTATATTTAGGAACGGAGATGGTATGATGACATGGCACATTACTTAGCATAACTAGTGTTTAGTAATCTCGGGATGTCACACCTTTTTGTAGGAGACAGAGGAGAAGTTGTCGTGCTAAGGCTCCAAAGGACCAGCGCACAAGAGCAGCGACCATTGTCGATGAAGAGTATTGTAGATCGAAAAGATCATTATAACCACAAGAACGAATATGAACAAAAACTGGATCCAAATAGATTCACTAACAATTGTCTTCAAGGGTAGCATTTCATCCGAATTTATTGCATAAGATGATTAGTCTAAAATCAACGAGTTCCACCGGGTTTGCCATTTTTGGGATCATCACAATTACAGTGCCATTTACCTGTGGGGGCATAGTACTAGTATGAAAGAACTCTTTCATTGTTGCAATAATATCTTTTTTCACAATTGCCCAATATCGCTGAAAAAAGGGGCAGGGAAGCCATCTGGTCTCGGTGCTTTTAGTGGGCCGATTTGGAAGAGGGTGTCAATAATCTCCTTGTCAAAAAATTCAGCACACAAGTCTAGATTTGATGTATCACGCACCACAAGGTTAATGAGACCGATGATCGGAGTAGCATCAACACTAGGATTAGTTGTGTAAATAATTTGAAAATAATTTGTCGTTGCAGTACCCATTTCCTTACTGCTATTAGTAAATGATTGTCATTATCATCCTCGGTCTTTTTTATTATGTTTTCCTTGCTCATTGCCTTTTGATGAAAAAAATTGCCTTACGGTCACCATCCTTCAGCTAGGAAATCTGCGATCATTGCATCCACATAAATTCTTCCTTGTATAATAGCTCATTCATCTTCTCAACCAATTTCCATATCTCTACCCGGTCCGCATTCATGTTCGTGAGCTCCTCCAATTATGTACACATTTTATCAATTTCCTGTGTAACAGGTGTTATTGCTCCAGGAGCATAATTTATTCATAATTCCCCTTAGGGCCAAATGAAGATCACATAGGGATCTCTTTCATCCTACGTCCTCCCAGGCTTGGGCAATAAGTTCCTGTAAAGCAGGATCCCTCTCCCACATTATTTCATACTGCCTTACCCTAGGGTTCAGTCAACGATCTACCAAGATATCACAAGCCACATGGACATGAAATTGATCACAATGAGGTGCCTTACTCTTGCATTATCAAACAACGATCTTCACGTTGGGCAAGAAACAGCCCTATCAAGGCACACTTTTCGCATTAGCATTACCAGCTTGCATTTATCATATGTATGAGGAACTCCACTAAAGCCCAAATCAGAGAGCTCACTCACCTCAAGAACATCCTGGAAAGCTTGCATCTGTCCAGCCAATCGTGTCAATGAAAAATGTTCGAAATCCCACATGCATTCATTAAAATTGACGACAACGAGCCATGGCAAGTCGAAGAGAGTGCTCAGATCCTGCATAGGGGACCACATAAGGTGTCTATCCTCCACTCTCGGCTCCCCATATACACACTCCATTGGGGATCATCTGTGCCTTTTTTAACATGAGCATCTATGTATCTCCGACTCAAAGAAACAACATCAACTATAATGGATTCATGCCAAAATGAAGATAAGCCTCCGTTGTTGCCAACACTGTCCACATCCTCGAAACCGTATAAACCAAGTCTAGCTTGGTGTCTTTTCATTTTCACTTTTGATTGCCTAGTTTCACCAGAGGCGACAAAGCAAGAATGTCTCTTTCTTTTTTGCTCCGCACCAGACACCTCCAAGTTAGCGGCGTTTTGTGATTCACCAGAGTTTCCCTTCTGTCCCTCGGTGCTGGCCCGCTCAAGTTTTCGTTGGCGAGGATCTCCAACCTACGCATTAATTCTTCTTCGTCTAAAGCATCCAACACATCATGGCCCTTAGATAACTCAAAAAACTCATTACACTCTTGATCATTAGCATCAGAAAACTCTTCATTAGATTGACCTCTCTGAGAATCACGCCCACGACCACGAACTGATCCACACGAGTGGTCACTGCCTCGATCACGCCCCCCGTACACATGTTCCAAGAGTCTCTCAAATCTTTAAAGGCAAGTGTTGATGGCATATGAATTCCATCCCCATGCTCAGTGTGTAGATGCCCGATCATGCCACAAACAACGCACCATCCAGGGAGATGTCCATACTTAACCAAAAATATATGATGCTTTCCTTCTTTCACAATTGACCCATGATTTTTCAGAGGTTTCCTGACAGCAATTATAACTCTAGCATGATTAAAATTACCAACAAAATCGTTCGATGGTGTTTTAGCTGCCTCAAACTCCCCCACTTTTGCAGCTAGAGACTTAACCAATCAACTGTAGCCATCTAAAAGGCATGAATCAACACCCATATTTTGAATTTAAACAGCTCGATCGTAGGTGGCTTCGAGGATCCATTATACGGCGATATAACCACATGGCATCCACGAAAATTCCAAGGACCCCCTTCCATTACTTTGTCCACATCCTCAAGACAAGAGAACTGCGCCGTGAATAGATTGTCACCCAAAGACTTGAACTTCACATCCCATGTTAGATCCCAGGCAGTTCTCATGTTTTTTAAGAAATGAAAATCGTCATACTCCTTGACTATATGAAGCCTGATAATAGCTAACCATCTACTCGCCTCCGTCGGCGGCGGCTCTTCTTCGTATACTACATCATCCAAATCACCTTCATATAAGCTCTGCCTCTGCACCATCGCTTCAAGAGCTTTCTTCGCCCAGTCCTGCAAGCCAGAAGTTCCCGATGTCATCTCAAAACCCTAGGGTCTCAAGGAGTCGTTTGATCCAGACCCCGATCGCTAAACCCACTAATAAACAAACCGGCCGGGAAACATCGGTACAACGCCCCTTGGTCGGCTCGAGTGAAAGTTGT
The DNA here is from genome assembly GCF_018294505.1 of Triticum aestivum. Taxonomy (NCBI): domain Eukaryota; kingdom Viridiplantae; phylum Streptophyta; class Magnoliopsida; order Poales; family Poaceae; genus Triticum; species Triticum aestivum. The sequence continues at coordinate 554,607,644 of NC_057801.1, forward strand.
CGACTGGACCAAGTGGGGCGCTGGTGGGAAGGATCTCGACGCTATAGGGACCGGCGCGAGGATGAAACCTTAACTAGAGGGCGGGGGGGGGGGGGGGGGGGGGGGGGACTCTTAGCTTTTTTACTGCAATAATCCTACACCTAAAGTCACCCTACGTAATTTTTACCGATCTTTACAAATACACCCTCCCCTAGTGTCGGCCCAACACTCCCTCTATTTCCAATCAAATATTGCCAAAAAAGTACATAGATATAATTTCGTAGGTATGCTCGGTGGGTGTAGCATCTCTCTTCTTATTATGTAGATAGATACACGTGCGATAGTGTTCCAAGTCAGTAACGTCTCGAAAACGAATCCCCCCAAAAAATGGAAATGATAAATTCCGAACGTTTGGAATTTGACCATGGCAAATTAAACGTTTTCGATGACAATTTTAGTAACCCGAGGAAGTTTAGTTGACTTGCACGGCAATTTTCTGGCAAAAAGAAAAAAACACTCAGCACGGAGTTACCATGCTTGCCAATTAAAATTGTCATAAAAAACGTTCGATTTGCCATGGTCAAATCCCAAATGTTTTGACGTTATCGGGGTCCAAAAAACGAAAAGTTAGTGCGACGAAGGCGTGCCACCAGGTGATCTGAAAGATAAGCTCCACGCACGGCAGAATAGTACAAAGTTGAGTCACTTATTTTGATGCAGAGGGAGTAGTATAGGAGTACTTTGCAGCGTATTTGACTCAACAGAAGCACCATGAGGGCCAGAGCATGATCTCGAATAGAAGCAACGCACCGTGATGCACTTTTTGATTGGTGTTTGGCCATTTCTAGTCGAGAATATGCATCACCAACTCTACAGTCTGGAGTGCTTCTTCTCTTTGGGAACGATCAGTCTAACTTACTTTACTGAAACGCAATTAAACACAATGTACTGACCACATGGCCATACAGTCTCTAGTTCTATCTAGCAATATCGAGGTGACATGTGATTGGTGATTTTCACCCTTTGAAGAATCTTCTCCACGACTGCCATGGAAGAAAACCACCTGACAAAGAAGCAGGACAGCACAGCGTCACAATGTCTGCACACCGAAGAGTAAACAAAAATCTGCTCTCGCTACGGGAGAAGTGCAGTGAAACTGAAGCATAGAGTGCATACCACACCCTTGGCATCGAACATATAGATTTTCCTTCATTACGAGGCCAGAGCCTCCACAGATCTCACATTTCTTTTGTTCAATCTAAACAAAGAGAAGAACGTCCATAATAAAGCAAAGTAAGCGATAATGACCAAGTATGGAAGGGTATATATCAGCTGTGGATCCTAAGAGCATCTCCACTCGCCCCCCAAACAGACTTCTTCAGGCCCCTTTTTTATCGCTGGCTCAAAAAAATACGGCCCAGTCGGGCCCCCAAGAACCTAATTTTCGCTTATTAGGTCCGAAATTGGCGTCGGCGGCCCCAGGCCAAACCCGGCACGCTGAGGGGCGCTGTGGGAAACGAATTCGGCACGAAAACATGTGGACCCGCCGAGTCAGCGACTGGGCGTCTTCGTCGTCCTCATCGCCTTGGTTTCCCACGAGAATCAATGCGAAGGCTGCCGCCGGTCAGCCTTCCATTGATTCCTCGGCGGCGCAGTGAAGGCGCGCCGCAGCGCACCCCGCCCTTTCCCGCCACGCGTCCACACGGTTGCCGCCCGCTCGCCGCCCATCCGCCGCTATAGAAACCGCTCTCCCTCGCCGCTGGCCGAACACTCACTCACCACAGTTCCTCTCTCGCCGCCGACGCCCCTCCTCTCTCTCTCTATCTATAGCCACCGACGCCGACAGCCGCCGATGGGCGAGCAATTCCCCGGCGACGGAGCGGCGGCCAACGGCTTCGGCCACCGCCACCTTCACAAGTGGGAGGCGTACCTCCTCCACGAGGCGAACTACCAGGCGCCGCCTGACATGCGCGTGCCGGGCTCGTGGGGGCTCAGCGCCGAAGGCGTCCCTGTCCCCCCGCCGACCGACGCCGACTGCCGCGTCGTCGAGATCGCACGCTTTCGGGCGTCCCTGCTGGAGGAGGTGCGGGGCCTTCCGAAGTACGCCACCGACAACCACGATTTGTGGACGGTGTACTTCCAGTACCGCCACGAGGAGCAGCTCGCCTCCACCAACAACGCACCGGTGAGGGGTGTCACAACGCCGACGGTCGCTGCCTGTGGTGGGGCGTCCCCGTGCGCACGCTCCACGCCCTCCTCGAGCACCTCGAGGGCAGCAACGAGTCGCCACTCGAGTACCCGGCGGCCCTGGCCCCGGCCCCCTGCAGCCGCCAAGGCGCATGGCGGGCGGCTCCTCCTCCTCCTCCTCCTCCTCCTCCTCCCGCTCCTCCGGCATGGCGCCGCTCGCCACCATCAAGGTCGAGCCCGTGGAGACGCCGCTCGGGAGGCGCACCCGCGGCAGCGCTCTCGCCATCAACGAGGGCGGCCGTGGCCCCTCTCCTCCCTCCTCCCGCCTCGTCCAGCCGAAGACCGAGCCGGGGCACCTCGCCGTGAAGAAGGAGCACGAGGCCATGGCCGCCGACGAAGAGACCGGCCTTAAATGGGCGTGGGACGACTACATCCGGCTGGAGATAGAGCACCAACGCCGCGCCCTCGAGGAAATCGCCTCTCGGCACCGCGACCGCGACGAGGGCGGCGTCATCGTCCTCGAGGACAGCGACGACGAGGCACCGCCGCCCACCAACCCCGTCCGCCAAGGCGACCCAGGGCAGGGCAGCAGCAAGGACAGCAGCGGCGTGCAGGACGACAACGACGTCGACGACGATGACTACACCGCCTTCTACAAGCTCCTCGGCAGGTATTAAGTTATGTCTTTTAAATTATGTACAAATATAAATGAATTTCGTCCAAATTCTTCAAACTTTAGCCGAACTATATTTTCAAAATAAGGCGTCTGGGGGCCAACTTGGGGCGGCGAGTGGGAACCCGACCGTCCGTATGGCGAAAATAACGCCGGCTCGCCCTAGGAGGCACTATTTTCATATCTGGGACGCCGAACGAGTGGAGATGCTCTAAGTAAACTAGAGTATTAATACTTCCTTAGCGGCTGGTTCACGGTGTTGCGCTGAATTCAGAGGGCAAAGGGTGCTAATATTTTGCGCAATAGAATTAGATATTTCCTGCAGCCAACGAACAGCAAGCACGACCTCAAAGAAGGGCAAGAAACAGAGCCGGAACTCACAATTCTTTTGCCGAACTCGACCCCTGCAACGACGAACGGCGTCACTCCAGCTGCAGAAGGAAGAGGACCGAAAGCCGGCAGATACCATCAGATACAAGAGAAAGCCGGAGGAAGGCGAGAAACAATTCAAGCGTTGACGCATGGACCGACCTACAGCACCGACGACGATCTGCCAGGTGACCTCCGCGGGCGGGAGGTCGGCAACGGCTGCGGCGGCCGAAGGCCCGTCAACGGCTCGGACGCAGACGGCAGGAGCTCTCTTGCCGAAGCTGCCGAGAAAGAGGCCGTTGCGCCCGGGGCCCGGCAGGCACGGGGGAAACGCATGGACCGACCTACAGCACCGACCTACAGCACCGACGACGATCTGCCAGGTGACCTCCGCGGGCGGGAGGTCGGCAACGGCTGCGGCGGCCGAAGGCCCGTCAACGGCTCGGACGCAGACGGCAGGAGCTCTCTTGCCGAAGCTGCCGAGAAAGAGGCCGTTGCGCCCGACCTACAGCACCGACGACGCATGGACCGACCTACAGCACCGACGACGATCTGCCAGGTGACCTCCGCGGGCGGGAGGTCGGCAACGGCTGCGGCGGCCGAAGGCCCGTCAACGGCTCGGACGCAGACGGCAGGAGCTCTCTTGCCGAAGCTGCCGAGAAAGAGGCCGTTGCGCCCGGGGCCCGGCAGGCACGGGGGAAACGCGCGCGCCTGCATCGCCGCCGTGTCGCTCCTACCGCCGGTGTGCAATGCTCTTTGCCCCGGTACTCTCCACAAGTATGGACGCGGCGGTAGGAAACAAATGTTTTATACAATGTTTCAAAGTTTCAAAAATATCAAAACAAATGTTTCAAAGTTTCAAACTACTCTTGAAAAAATACACAATGCCATATGATTTATACTGCATGTATGCAAATTTTCATCAGAAAATACACATGAGCTACACAAAAATGACAAATTAATGACTTTGAAAACAGTATGAAACCAACAATTTTAACCTTTTTCTGTGCTTCTATACTTCTTGAATGTTCATCATCATCATTTCAGCATCTTTGTCGTCTGAATCCAAAGAATCGATAAAATCTTTGTATATGAATTCATCAAAGCCCCTGTTCTCATAGTCATCATCGAACGAATCCATCATTTACCTATGAATGACAAGAAGAATAAAAAACAGCTAGGCGGCCTTCTAGGACGTACCAGGGCAACGGGGTGGCGGCGACCTTGTCCAGCAGTAGTTGCGTTGTGGATTGAGGGTTGCGTCAGAGCTAGGGTGGGGGCAAAGCTAGAAAGGGGCGATGTGGGCGTGAAAATGAACAAATCTGGCCTTTATCTTAAACTTCAACAGAAAATGACCCCAATCTGAAAATATTTCATGAAATGGCCCTCTTTTGCATGACGCCCGGGGCTAGGGCGCCATGCTAGAGAGCATGACGCCCCGGGCAAGGGCGCCATGGTAGCGACATGTAGCATGGCACCCCGGCCTAGGGCACCATGTCAAATAGCATGATGCCCTAGCCCAGAGCGTCATGCAAAAGGGACCATTTCGTGAAAAAAAAATTAGATTGGGGCCATTTCGTGTTGAAGTTTCAGATAAGGGCCAGTTTTGTCCATTTTCACGATGTGGGCAATGTAGAATAGATGAGAGGAAGATGGCAAGCCAGGCTATGTTGGAGAAGATTTGGAGAGATTTGTAATAGATCAGACATGTCAAGATTTGTAATAGATCAGACATGTCAAGATTTGTAATAGATAAGACATGTCAAATCTGACGTGGCGGACACATCCAGATGTCCACATATCAATCCCACATGTGGGTTGGGTTTGAGGAGTGCCGGACAACCCAGATGTTTGGCTGGCTTTGGTGAACCGGTTGGATGGTGTTTTTGGGTCAAGGTGATGACCGAGCTGTCCAACACGCTTGTGGAGGGTTTGAGGTACAAGGAGAGTGCACAGAAATCTGGTACAATAATCACATATCCAAATCCCCCATCCTTTTTAATCATGTTTTATAAGTGCTTACATTTTAAAGGCGTGGTATTGAAGCTGACAAAAACAGTAGTACATATTGATTGGAGGAAGTACGAATTTTCGCTTCCCAGGACCAGTATCAGCCGTTCAAATAAAGAGGTAAACCTACCACCATATAGGGTTCGGGAATACCAATAACACAACAAACAATTATTAAACCACATCAGTTGACCTTGTAAAACCGCACCTTTTTTTTTTGCTGGGTAACAGCAATCAATGAAACATAATACTGGAAGCTCCTTTTAACAAATTATCATATTGTCAAATGTCAACAAAGTGAACTTTAAATTGACATGCGCCTCGCATGATCATGAAATTCTCATATAGCTTGGTCAGACATCAGTCCAAGACACCTATAGTAATTGAAACATGATGCAATTACCAAAAGTAGGCGATTTCTGAAATCAAAGTTGACAAAATTACAAAGACAAGTCTTACAGTTCTAAAAAAAGTTCTAGGTGTATTGAAGTTGGTGGAATGATCTGCTTCCCTACCAGCAGATTCATTCATCATCGCCGCCAAATGCGTCCAGACGCATGTTGCTGTTTTTGTTCAAACACGCGCCTGCAAAATGATGAATAAAGAACCTCTTAATTAAACAAAGGATCCCAGGACAACTATGTGAATAAGCAAATATCAAAAGTTGAGAAGGGCCATCAAGTTCATATATAGTTTGGTGGCTGAGTGGTTAGCAATTCATATTTCAGACACATTAAAAGTTCTTCACCGAGCATTACAGTTCTACAACAGAGGAAGTTCCTAAAGCAGTACCACAACCTAGGAAGGTAAAAACCTAACTTCCTTCTGATCCCGTCAGATTAGGTCTGGAAAAAAGGAAGCTAAGCAGCACTTCAACACTTCAGGAAACCTCCACTTTGTCAAAGATTGCTCTAAATAGTCGCTGAAATACAAGCTAAGTAGCACTTCACACCTAAACTGATTGCTGGAGCCTACCACGATTATACTCCCTCCTTCCATCTATTTAAGGCCTAATGTGTTTTTAAGACCGCCTTTGACTATTGACAAGATTAATAGTACATGACATGCACAATGTGAAAGTTATATCATTGAAAGCTCCTTTCACACACGAATTTAACGGTGTGCTTCGTGTAAGTTGCATGTCATATATTATTGCTCTAATATTTGGTCAAAGTTAGCCTCGAAAAACGCATTAGGCCCTATATAGATGGAAGGAGGGAGTACACTACAAAAAGCTGGAAACTAAAATATCAACCAGACACCCCTCAGAAACAAAACCAATATGATTGGTGGATTAACATGTACTCCCTCTGTAAGCTAATACAAGACTGTTTAGATCACTAGTATAGACCAATATAATCGGTTCTTCCTTTTGATCCATATCTTATTCAATTCTTATAAATAACAATCCTCTATACATATGAAATAATATCTACTTGACATCACATGAGTTGATTTGTAATTAGCACAAAAATTAAAAATGATATGCTGGCAATAAACCTGGTCATTTCAAAGGGCCTATTTGGTTAAAAGCTAACTTTGCTACAACTAAGCCAAAAAAAGTAACGATTTACCCCTCAGGGCAGTGTCGTAAAAAAAACTAGTCTGTACTCATGAGTAACGTGACTAGTAAAGTCACAGGCCACAAGTGTGACAGCTAACCGAACACACTCACTCACCTAAGAAATTATGTGCGCCTAGCCTAACCTTAGGTCAGGCAACCTTTGGCGGCTGGAAACCAAACAGTCCCCAAGTGACTGGCAGTTGTTGAAGGTTAATTATTGTGCACGTTGATTTACATTTATAATTTAATCCGGACGCATATTTTTCAAAGTTGGCAAGCAGGGTCTAAGAGAGTGATTATCAAACAGTGCATTCTAATGCACACAATCAGTTGCTGCATGTGTTTAGACTTTAGATCATTGGAAAAGGGGATTTTCAGGATATGCTACCACTTGCCTCACTGGCGCGCGGTAGTATGAGCTGAAAACACAACTTAAGTGAGTGGCATGTGCTAATTTTTTTTATCAAAATTCCTGCAAGACTGCAGCCTCTTACTTGCATTATGGAAGTTACTATGCTCTTCAGTGTTATAATTATGATTCAGCTTCATACATGCTACATATATATTGTTTAAGTAACGAGTAGTTTGTCCACTTTACGTCCACTGCTTGATACTTTTGGACGAATGGTACGTCTCTCACTGAGGAGCAAGGCAGCGAGCGTACACCAGAATTAAACTAAAACATTTTAAGCGTCTCCATGTTCACCAGGACAACCAGAAAATGTTAAAAACAAGTCGAAGGCAAAGTTTAGTTCAATTCATCCTAAAATATGGGTCTGCTTCAAAAATATGGTCAAAACTACCTTTAGCAGACTTCATTGAGAATATATCATCAGTATATAACATGGTCATAAACCTGTCGTGCGTATACATGCCAGTAATTTGAACCAAATTAAGGTTGGCCACAAATTCTGTTATGGCAGTATGAGCAAGGAAACTCTCAACTTTTTTTGTCCCGTTAAGAACAAAAACAATCACTACCAATCATAACGGCAGGAGTAGTTTGTGTACTTTGGTTTAACCTGATAAATTATTTTCTTGTTGGACAAACTGTTGCATGATGCCCAGTTTAGTGTGACAACCAATATTTTGTTTCTTTGCGGCACGGACTCAAGTCACTAAACAGCTCTGCCAAGCTGATGGGGTGTGATGCATAAAATTGTAGTCGTAACACTAATTGTTAGCTTTGGAAAGCATTAAACAGGTTGGATTCACCTTATATTCCAAAAATAGATTACCTACACTACATCTGGAAGCAACTAGAAGCCTGTAGCTGATAAAATTACAATTGCTTACCTTGAACGCTCAAGAAATTCAGCAGCGATGTCACGGCCTTCAAAGGATGCAAGGACAGGTCTGATGTCAGAAACTCTTGCCGTAGCGACATCTGCAGGATTTGTCAATTTATCAAGATTCAAAGGTGGCAACACCTAGCAGAACACAAAAACTGGAAGAAAAAAATTCAATTCCATAGGTCTTACATTCAAGCAATGGAATAAGATCAATCAGTTGAGTGTCCTCAGCTTCAAGCTTCCATGGTTTGATCGGCAAACAATTTTCAGGCTGCAGGCATGACTCAAGAGCATGCCCACTGATATAAATAACTCGTGCAGGGTCTCTATTCAGCTTTGACAGATCCTAAAAAATGACAACATAATGTAAGATGGGACAATTGCATGGCACTGCAGAACATCAGATACTTTAAAAATCAGGAAAGATCACATTGCCTCAATAAATATGTTACTAAGACCTTATAATATTGACAGGTTTTTAGAATAATATTTACCACATTTCAATAGGATTGAACAAGCATTATTCATCACCAAAAGAATGACCTAATGGGGAATTGTCAGCAAACTATTCAGTAACTAATCACCAGATATAAGCAGCATGATCTACCATAAGGTGATTGTATTAAAATGAACAAATTTCCATGATTAATCTCTATAGAATTTATTTCGACTAGACAACTTCAAGGCATATAATATGTAACTGAAAAAGTGGGGAGAAATAACCAGTACATGATGCTAGGGGTGTTCAAAAACAGTTTCCTCAAATCGTCCAAAAACTGCCACGGTCCATCTACTCATTTTTTCACACTGCCCAAATAGCTCAAGCCGGTCAATACAATTACGACTCTACTAGGCTATCAAGTAGCCGGGTTAGACATTTTGTCCCAATTCATGATTGAACACCCCTACAAGAGGCCTTAGCCCTATCAATACATATGGGATGATTGCAGCCCCTCCCAACTAGGTCTGGTAATAGGCCTAGTTCATCAGGGCCTAAAAGGGCTAGGGTCCTCTAATGCACTCGCATCCAGACACTTTGAAATAGGCCACAGTTAACAAGGTAGGACCGGGTTGGATTATGCTTTAGAATGAGTTGGCTAAGGGTCAGAGTCTGGTTATACACCAAGGGGGAGGTCCATTCTAGTCAACAGGGGGAGGCCCACAGCAGTCCAACGGCAATGATGCCAGCAGCACACTCCTGGTGCCAGCAACGCAAAATCGGTGGCAGCATGAAGGTCATTAGAAACCCCAAAATAGTGCAAAAGCATATATGCACATAAAGCTATGCAACTCTCTATATGTTGCCAAAAAAAAACTTGTAAGAGAAGGCATGACTCATGCTATGCATAATAGCATGTCTCTATAACCCAACCTATAGGGGTGACACAGTGGTGCTGTAAAAAAAATAAACTACAACAGTGTAAACATGTGACAACTCTAAAAAAATACTTCAAAGTTCTATCAAAAACAAAAATGCATGATGTAAGTCATGATCGCTAATAATTTTGTGCAACAGATAACAAACCTTGTCAAGATGTAAGAAAAGTAAAAGTATGTGCGACCAGTTCTAGCATTTAACGTATTTCAATCCATGTTGTGCCAACATATAGCCTAGCATCTTCTAAATTACTAGGAAGATTATACATTTCAAAAGACATCACACAGGATACATGAGACTTATCTGACAGATAGGGGGGTTTAAATTAAAGCATCAATAACATAAACTGTTTCACCCAATATGTAACATATTAACGAACTTTCCAGATTGATGAGTATTGAGCTACACAATTAACAACAGAAGCAGCAGGTAAGATCCCCATACACAATTGAGCTACACAATATGTAACATATTTACGAACTTTCTAGAGTGATGGGTGTTGAGCTACACAATTAATCACAGGAGCAGCAGGTAAGATCCCCATACCCGGTAGTGCTTTCCATTCACATATTTAGTTGCAACTCTTGATAGCCTGTGCCGGACACAGCCTTTTGTATCCAGTCTTTCCATAACAGGATCAACGTACTACACATGTAATAAAGTTTCATTTGAGTTAGATTTTGCACACACACACACACTGAATAGTTAATGAATAAAACTTACCATACTTAATTGATCAGAATACACAACAACTTCATAGAACTTCGCAAGATGCTCCAAAAAGGCATCCACTCCTGGTCTCTTAAAAGTCCTCCATCCTCTCTCACGCTATAAATATATATAGAAAACAGTTATTATAAATAATTCTTGATGAACCAATATTCAGCACCTGGGGGGGGGGGGGGGGGGCAACAAATAAAGCCTGCATGCTATAAAACTAAAATAGGAAGGCTTATACAGAGAGAGAAAATCAACCATGTGTTACCAATGAATCTACATATTTTATCTTTTGAGTTTCTGTACAGCTCGCTTTAGTTAATTCGTGGTATATTAACAGATTTACTCATATTGTCATACACTTATAATACATGAGCGGCAGGCATAGCAAACAATAAGATTCTAAACTTCATAGGAAACACAAGTTCACCTTCCAATCTGAGTATACAAGAGTCTCATTCAGATCCAGAACTATGGTAAAGACATGCTGTTCTTGAGGAGGTAGATCTGGAAGGAGTTTTTCTGATGATGGTTCAACAAATCCCTGCAGTGCGTATAATTGTTAGTATCATAAAGAACGGATAGTTTACAATATAAAAAATGGATCACCAATAGCAAAAGGTCTATCTTTTTTAGTAACCTGAATTTGATCTTCAATTTGGCTCCTGACATCCAAGTAGAGGTCAATAGCAGCAGCAGGAACTGCAGAACAGAACATACAGTTTATACTAAGCAGGCAAAAAAGAAGGAATGACTCAACCGATAAGGAACATAAGCAGACAGTTAACAAATAATGTAGTAGTAGATGTTAACTGAAGAGCCTATCTAGCTGGTCAGGTTAATCAATAAGCTCATCTCATGCTCCTTCCCAGTGATGTGCATTTGTAGAGCAATCTAGAATATGCTTATACAAACATTATCATGCAATGATTAACAGCCAGGTTGAATAGATTATAGCCAACAATTTTAGTACCAATGACAGACGCTCTTGATACAAATTGATCGCAATAAATTAAAACATATAATTTGAGACATACAGTCTAACGATAAGCAAGCTCCTGTTAATAAAGAAACGTGTTCCCTAGCCACTGTATACTACTTAAAAGTGAAGAGACTTGGTTATTCACTGGTGTGTGAGGAAAACTATCCAAGGTTGCCTGGAAGCTGCCAGTTTATGTACCAAGCAATCATAACAGGATAGTGAGTTGCTCATTAGGTGGATGAAGAAAATGTCTGGACGATATTTGGCAATCCGTATCCAAGAGGTAACAGTAAAGACAAGGAATGAGTGTGCAGTAGTCCCTACCTTTCATAGTTTCTGAATAAGCCGTAGCCTTAAACTTCTGCACACATGAAAAGTCATTATTGTCAGACAAGATTGACGGTTGATATCTAGTGGAGAAAGTTATTGATGTACACTACGTTTTCTCAAACCACCACAATGCAAGCCTCCCATAGAACATCATCTTCCAGACCAAAAGATTTCCGCATCCTTCTAATACATGCCAATTCCTTGCTACTCGAACCAAACAACCAAATATTTTATTCCAGAAAGTGTAAGCTCCTACATAGGGGATGATGCAAATCACAACAACAAAAAATACTACTACCATGCATGCTATGTTACAAGTTTATTGCACACCTCATCAGATCCCAAGTTCACATTTCCTAATCTCATCAAAATGCTGCTGCTTAATGTTTGTGCAGTCACGTACGGAACTGACCAAACAACAGGATAAAACAACACGAGCACCCAAAAACATGATATGTAACCTCAAAGCCGGACAAGTCCTCGCTGATTGGGAGCTTCGAGTTCTTCCGGAACTCCCGCGTCATCTGATCCACTTCATCCACGGAATAAGCTACAGAGACGAAAACACGAATCACCCCCTACGAATCACACGCGCGACACCAGGCCAAACCGAGCGATCCTGCGGAGGAATACGGATCGGAGATCGCACCGTATGTGACATAGCCTGTGGCGCCGAGAGCGGCGGTGACAGCGGTGAAGATACCGGCCTTGAGCAGACCGAAGGAACTGCGGGCCCCCGAAGGCGGTGCCGGGGAGGGATCGCCAGCGGCGGCGGCCTCCTTGGGAGCGGAAGATGCGTCGGCGGCGGCAGGCGCCTCCTTCGAAGCGAGGGATGCGCCGGCGGCGGCGGGTGAAATGGTGGAGAAGGGGGCGGCGGAGGACCTGAGCGTGAGGGCGAGGCGCGACCTCGCGATGCGGGACATGGCGGGGCTTGCGAGAGGGGCAAGGAATGTGGAAGGGGTCCTCGGGTTCGCGCCGAGGGTTTAAGGGGAGACGGGGACTGACTGTACTGGAGGAGGCGCCCGAGCCCGAGAAGGGAGGGGAGAGGAGCGAGGGAGGCGGCGGCGAGGCGATGGGCGAAGGAGGTGGAGGAGTCGGGGTCTCGGGGGCTGACTGTTGCAAGCTGTTCCCCACTTGTCAGCGGCTAGCAATTTCTCCAGGGCTCGGGAGAGTGGCATATGCGTGGACGATGCGTTTTGTTTCGGAGGGGGGCAGGCCACAGGCATGCGGGCCAGATGCCGGCGCGCTAGGTAGGGACGTGGCCCAGTTTAATTTCGTGTTCGGCCTTCTTGAATTTTTTTGTTTTCTGCGCGATAGCTATATATATATATATATCGCCCGCCACGAGCAGTATAATATATATTCCTCGCCTACAGGCCGGCCCATTAGCGGGAGTGTAGAGAAGTATTAAGCTGTTTTAGAAAGTTTCCAGAACATCCTACCCGGTTTTGGGAAGGTTCCGGAACCTTCATCCAGTTTTGTTCTTTATTTTTATATTTATTACTTCGTTTTCCGGTTTTCTTTCTGTTTTTTTTGTGTTTCCTTTTTCCCTTTTATGTTTTGAATTTTATTTTTAGCTCACTGTTTTTAAACAATTAGCGCACATTTTTTAAATTGTGTATGTTTTCTTAAATCGTGAATATTTATAAAAACAAGATAGTTTTTTCAAATTCCTGATTTTTTTTTAAAATGAATATTTCAGAAATCCGTAGTATTTTAGATTTGTGAACATTTTCATTTCGTGAACATTTTTCGAATTCATGAATACTTTTCCAATTCAAGAATTTTTTTAAAATTCGCAAACTAACGGTTTTATTGAAATAAATTATTTTAAAAAGGAAAAGGACTTTTTTAGTGCCCACATACACACACAATGTACCCATTTTTTCTTTTTTTCACACTGTGTTGACGACTGTCGAAAAATATCACGCTACGCCATAGGAGAGACGGCGCAATTGATGGGCCCACCAAACTGCAGTAACGACATTTTATCGTCAGGTGAGCAATGCCTTGATGTGTATCGCTAAAAGCGATACATAGCACCATCCTTGTCTTCTGCCTTAACTTCTTCAAAAAGCCTTGTGCTAAGATCCTGAAGGCGAGATATCCTAATGAGCACATCTTGACGCCCAACCTAGAGACGACAACTCTTACTCGTGGTGTAGCATTTTACATGGTGTGGACTTGGTTAGGCAAGGTTATAATTGGTGTATTGATCATGGCACAAATGTAAAAATATGGTCCGCCCCAAGGGTTCCTATGACCTGGTCCAAGAAAGTATCATGCCACAAGGTCCTAATTTCCTTCATTGCGTCACAGACCAAACTATCCTAGTGACATGAAGCTGGGATGAAAGCTTGGTGAGAAAAAAATTCTGACCGGGTGATGCACATATATTGCAAATTCATTTTTTTTCAAAAAGGTGGATAACCCCCGATCTCAGTACCGAGCGATGCACACGACCATCTTTATTATATTATTCAACAAAGCCTTAGAAAATAAATACATGAACCAACCCAGAGCCACCTTCCCGACGAACACCGTCGCCAAACCTACAAGGTTGATGATATGCCATGACCTCGCGCCAAGAAATACCATGTAATCCGGTGGCCTCACCAAGCTGCCCACCGGCTAGCCGGGACCACCAACCGGTCTAACAAACCCTCAGCCCGCATCGCATGCGCACGCTCTATAATCAGCCGCCCTCATTTTCCGTCGTCCCATCTTCAGGGGTGATCAATGAATTGAACTTGCGAGACCCTGATAACCCACAAGTATAGGGGATCGCAACAGTTTTCGATAAGTAAGAGTGTCGAACCCAACGAGGAGCTAAAGGTAGAATAAATATTCCCTCAAGTTCTATCGACCACCGATACAACTCTACGCACGCTTGATATTCGCTTTACCTAGAACAAGTATGAAACTAGAAGTACTTTGTAGGTGTGATAGGATAGGTTTGCAAGATGATAAAGAACACGTAAACATAAACTAGGGGTTGTTTAGATAAAGATGCAATAAAGTAAATATAGCAAGTGTGGAAAAGTGATGGTAGGAATTGTGGAATTGTCCCTAAGCAACTGACTACGTTACTAGACCGATAATCACTATTGCAATTCTATTTGAGGGAGAGGCATAAACTAACATATCATCCCTTACTTGGAATTCTATGCACTTATGATTGGAACTCTAGCAAGCATCCGCAACTACTAAAGATTCATTAAGGTAAAACCCAACCATAGCATTAAAGCATCAAGTCCCCTTTTATCCCATACGCAAACAACCTACTTACTCGGCTTTGTGTTTCAGTCACTCACGCAACCCACCATAAGCAAATCATAAACATATTGCAAACCCTACAGCGGGAATCCCTCACACTTGCGCGACACGGAGGGCACAATAGGATAGCACCAATAATAAAACATGCAACTGAAACCAATCATAGCAATTCATCAATCACCGATAGGACAACGAAAATCTACTCAGACATCATAGGATGGCAACACATCATTGGAAAATAATATGAAGCATAAAGCACCATGTTCAAGTAGAGGGTACAGCGTGTTGCGGGAGAGTGGACCGCTGAATATAGATGGGGGAAGGTGATGGAGATGTTGGTGAAGATGGCGGCGGTGTTGGTGAAGATCGCGGTGATGATGATGGCCCCCGGCGGCGTTTCGGCGCCACCGGAAGCAAGGGGAGGAGAGCCCCCCCTTCTTCTTCTTTCTTCCTTGAACTTCTCCCTAGATGGGAGAAGGGTTTCCCCTCTGGTCCTTGGCTCCCATGGTGTGGGAGGGGCGAGAGCCCCTCCAAGATTGGATCTATCTCTCTGTTTCTGCGTTCTCAGATTCTACCCCTTCACTGTTTCTTAAATATCCGGAGATCCGTAACTCTGATTGGGGTGAATCTTTTGCCCAGATATTTCTCATAAAATTAGCTTTCTTTGCGCCAAAAGAAGAGCGTCAACTGCCTTACGGGTGGCCCACGAGAGCCTAGGCCGTGCCCAAGGGGGAGGGCGCGTCCCCTTGTCTTGTGGCCACCCCGTACACCGTTTCGCGTTGATTTCACTTCCCAAAAATCATAAATATTCCAAAAAAAATCTCCGACCGTTTTTATCCCGTTTGGACTCCGTTTGATATTGGGCTTCTGCGAAACAAAAAACATGCAACAGATAGGAACTGGCACTGGGCACTGGATCAATATGTTAGTCCCAAAAAATAGTATAAAAAGTTGCCAAAAGTATATGAAAGTTGAATAATATTGGCATGGAACAATCAAAATTATAGATACGACGGAGACATATCAGCATCCCCAAGCTTAATTCCTGCTCGTCCTCGAGTAGGTAAATGATAAAAAAGATAATTTTTGATGTGGAATGCTACCTAGCATAATCTTGATCATATGTCTAATCATGGCATGAATATTAAGACACGAGTAATTCAAAGCAATAGTCTATCATTTGACAAAAAAACAATAATACTTCGAGCGTACCAATAAAGCAATCATGTCTTTTCAAAACAATAAGGCCAAAGCAAGCTTATCCCTACAAAATCATACAGTTTGGACATGCTTCATTTTCGTCACACAAAATGCCCCCATCATGCACAACCCCGATGACAAGCCGAGCAATTGGTTCATACTTTTTAACGTGCTTCAGCTTTTTCAACCCTCACGCAATACATGAGCGCAAGCCATGGATATAGCACTATAGGTGGAAGAGAATATAATGATGGAGGTTATGTGGAGAAGACAAAAAAGAAGAAAGTCTCACATCGATGCGGCTAATCAACGGGCTATGGAGATGCCCATCAATTGATGTCAATGCGAGGAGTAGGGATTGCCATGCAACAGATGCACTAAGATCTATAAGTGTATGAAAGCTCAACAAAAGAAACTAAGTGGGTGTGCATCCAACTTGCTTGCTCATGAAGACCTAGGGCATTTGAGGAAGCCCATCGTTGGAATATACAAGCCAAGTTCTATAATGAAAATTCCCACTAGTATATGAAAGTGACAACAAAGGAGACAATCTATATGAAGAACATGGTACTACTTTGAAGCACAAGATATGAGACCCACTGCATGAAGAACATGGTAAGCACAAGTGTAGAAAAAGAGATAGTAACATTGCCCCTTTTTATTTATTTTCTTTTTTTTCTTTTTTTTCTTTTTTTCTTTTTCTTTTTTCTTCTTTGGACTTTTTTTGGCCTTTCTTTTTGGGGGGGGGGGGACAATGCTCTAATAATGATGATCATCACACTTTTATTTACTTACAACTCGATACTGGAACAAAGATATGACTCTATATGAATGCTTCCGGCGGTGTACCGGGGTGTGCAATGATCTAGCGTAGCAATGACATCAAAAAATGGACAAGCCATGAAAACATCATGCTAGCTATCTTATGATCATGCAAAGCAATATGACAATGAATGCTCAAGTCATGAATATGATGATGATGGAAGTTGCATGGCAATATATCTCGGAATGGCTATGGAAATGCCATGATAGGTAGGTATGGTGGCTGTTTTGAGGAAGATATAATTAGGCTTATGTGTGATAGAGTGTATCATATCATGGGGTTTGGATGCACCGGCGAAGTTTGCACCAACTCTCGAGGTGAGAAAGGGCAATGCACGGTACCGAAGAGGCTAGCAATGATGGAAAGGTAAAAGTGTGTATAATCCATGGACTCACATTAGTCATAAAGAACTCATGTACTTATTGCAAAAGTTTATTAGCCCTCGAAGCAAAGTACTACTGCGCATGTCCCTAGGGGATAGATTGGTAGGAAAAGACCGTCGCTCGTCCCCGACCGCCACTCATAAGGAAGACAATCAAAGAAACACCCCATACTTCAAATTTGTCACACAACGGTTACCATACGTGCATGCTACGAGACTTGCAAACCTCAACACAAGTGTCTCTACAATCCACAACTACCCACTAGCATGACTCTAATATCACCACCTTTATATCGCAAAACTATTGCAAGGAATCAAACATATCATATTCAGCGATCTACAAGTTTATGTAGGATTTTATGACTAACCATGTGAATGACCAATTCCTGTCATCTCTCTAAAAAGATATAAGTGAAGCAAGAGAGTTGAATTATTTCTACAAAAGATATGCCCACGCTCTAACAAATATAAGTGAAGCAAAAGAGCATTCTACAAATGGCAGTTTTCTATGTGAAGAGAAACAGGCAATCCAAACTTCAAATGATATAAGTGAAGCACATGAAGCATTCTATAAAACCATACTCAAAAGATTTAAGTGAAGTGCAACGAGCATTCTATAAATCAACCAAGGACTATCTCGTACCAGCATGGTGCATAAAAGAAAAATGAAAACTAAATGCAAAAGACGCTCCAAGACTTGCACATAATGCATGAACGAAACGAATTCGAAAACACACCGATACTTGTTGAAGAAAGAGGGGATGCCTTCCGGGGCATACCAAAGCTTAGACGCTTGAGTCTCCTTGAATATTTACTTGGGGTGCCTCGGGCATCCCCAAGCTTGAGCTCTTGCCTCTCTTCCTTTTCCTCATATCGAGACCTCCTCGTTTAGACACTTCATCCACACAAAACTTCAACAGAAAACTCGGTAAGATCCGTTAGTATAATAAAGCAAATCACCACTCTAAGTACTGTTGCAAACCAATTCATATTTTGTTTTTTCATTGTGTCTACTGTAATATAACTTTTCCATGGCTTAATCCACTAATATAAATTGATAGATTCATCAAAACAAGCAAACTATGCATCAAAAACAAAATCTGTCAAAAACTGAACAGTCTATAGCAATCTGAACATCCACCATACTTCTGGTACCCCAAAAATTATACCAAAATTAGGAAAAATAAAAACGTTGTATAGCAAGACATTTCAAAAGGAATCAGAACCAAATGACATTCCAGTTAAAAATGTAAAATCGCGCACTACAGCCAAAGTTTCTGTCCTGCACCGTACAAACCAACAAGCATTGTAAACATCCTAAAGCCAAACCTTAGCACATTTTTTTAAAATACAATGGAATTGTACAAAGGGATAATTATTTTTGTTGAAAAGTTTCTGTAATCAAGATTCACAAAGTTTCCGTGAGTATGAACAAAGTTCAAGGCTAGTTCCCACTTCAACAATGCTTGCCTTTCTCACTTTCACTTTCCTTTTTGAAAAGTTTTTAGGTTCCCCTCTTTATTTTTTTGTTTTTAAACTATATAAAAGCACTCAATAGAAATAAATGACTCTCTAAAACTTCTGGGTTGTCTCCCTGGCGGCGTTTTCTTTAAAGCCATTAAGCTAGGCATTTAGTGCTCAAGTGATGAATCCACCCGGATCCCAAGGTATATCAAAGCCAATTTTAATTAACAATGATTTGTAATTTAGTAGTGAGCACAAAGTAACATATATCATGCAACAACAAAGTCTAACTCTCTTCCTATGCATCTGCATGTCATAAAAGAACAATTCATGCACACCAAGTAAAGGCCAATGCATAGTATAAGCAGTTTCTTGCAATTCTATCGTGTTGGAAACATAGAGAGGTAGAGACATAGTTCCTCTCTCATAATAATTGCAAGTAGGAGCAGCAAGCACATGCATATTATATATATCAAAATTATCATGTGCAACGGTAAAAGGCAACCCATCAATATAATCCTTACTAAGCACAAACTTCTCCGATATAGTGTAGTCGGGAGAATTCAAAAAGATAATAGGACTATCATGCGTGGGTGCAATAGCAACAATTTCATGTTTAACATAAGGAACTATAGCAAGTTCATCTCCACAAATATAATTCATATTGGCATCTTGGCCACAAGCATAGCAAGCATCATCAAAAAGGGATATTTCAAACAAATTCAAGGGATCATAGCAATCATCCTTCGGTAAGCACGAAGGGGAATTAAATAATGTATGAGTTGGAGGGTTACTCTCATTAGAAGGTGGGCACGGGTAGCTAATCTGCTCTTCCTCCTTTTGTTCTTCGCTCTCCTCATCATCTTTTTCATCCAATGAGCTCACAGTTTCATCAATTTCTTCTTCCATAGCTTCCTGCAAAATATTAGTCTCTTCTTGGACAGCGGAGAATTTCTTCATAAATGCATTAATATAGTAATTGTATTCATAATTTTCATAGCAATATCTAAGTATAGCAAGATTTTCAGGCCTATAAACATCATCATCTAAAGCTCCATACTTTTCAAACAAAGATTCAATTTCATAAGCAGCCTTAAAAGCAACAAATTCTTCTATTTGTTCCACATCATAGTAATCATATATACCATTAGCATAAGAAGCTAAGGTTTCATTATCATTAAATTTGCATGAAAAGGGAAGGTGTGGAGCCTCAATCCTAGAGCAACAAGTAATATCATATCTCAAGCATAGAGCCCAAGCATACCAACGCAACATAATAAATTGATCCCACAATAGTTTCCCTTTTTGTGTCGAGCGATAATCCCTAAAGTATTCACGTTGATCCAACGTGTTCTCCCATTATAAAGTTGAATGGGGGGTTCTCAGGATTATCAAAGTAGTATATAATATCTCTTGCATAATGACAATCGAGGGTTTTAGGAGTTACTCCATCTCCATGAGTAGCAAGTACACCTAATTTTTTTGGTATTTTGTGTTCCATGTCCATAACTAAAGATAGAGAACAACTTAGAACAGCAAATAAAAATTACTTAGTGATAAAGCAAACAAGCACACACGAGAATATTCACCCCACGCTATGACTCCCCGGCAACGGCGCCAGAAAAAGGTCTTGATAACCCACAAGTATAGGGGATCGCAACAGTTTTCGATAAGTAAGAGTGTCGAACCCAACGAGGAGCTAAAGGTAGAATAAATATTCCCTCAAGTTCTATCGACCACCGATACAACTCTACGCACGCTTGATGTTCGCTTTACCTAGAACAAGTATGAAACTAGAAGTACTTTGTAGGTGTGATAGGATAGGTTTGCAAGATAATAAAGAACACGTAAACATAAACTAGGGGCTGTTTAGATAAAGATGCAATAAAGTAAATATAGAGAGTGTGGAAAAGTGGTGGTAGGAATTGTGGAATTGTCCCTAAGCAACTGACTACGTTACTAGACCGATAATCACTATTGCAATTCTATTTGAGGGAGAGGCATAAACTAACATATCATCCCTTACTTGGAATTCTATGCACTTATGATTGGAACTCTAGCAAGCATCCGCAACTACTAAAGATTCATTAAGGTAAAACCCAACCATAGCATTAAAGCATCAAGTCCCCTTTTATCCCATACGCAAACAACCTACTTACTCGGGTTTGTGTTTCAGTCACTCACGCAACCCACCATAAGCAAATCATAAACATATTGCAAACCCTACAGCGGGAATCCCTCACGCTTGCGCGACACAGAGGGCACAATAGGACAGCACCAATAATAAAACATGCAACTCAAACCAATCATAGAAATTCATCAATCACCGATAGGACAACGAAAATCTACTCAAACATCATAGGATGGCAACACATCATTGGAAAATAATATGAAGCATAAAGCACCATGTTCAAGTAGAGGGTACAGCGGGTTGCGGGAGAGTGGACCGCTGAATATAGATGGGGGAAGTTTTGGAAATATGCCCTAGAGGCAATAATAAAATGGTTATTATTGTATTTCCTTGTTCATGATAATTGTCTATTGTTCACGCTATAATTGTATTAACTGGAAACAGTAATACATGTGTGAATACATAGACCACAACATGTCCCTAGTGAGCCTCTAGTTGACTGCCTCGTTGATCAATAGATGGTTATGGTTTCCTGACCATGGACATTGGATGGCATTGATAACGGGATCACATCATTAGGAGAATGATGTGATGGACAAGACCCAATCCTAAGCATAGCACAAGATCGTGTAGTTCGTTTTGCTAGAGCTTTTCTAATGTCAAGTATCATTTCCTTAGACCATGAGATTGTGCAACTCCCGGATACCGTAGGAATGCTTTGGGTGTACCAAACGTCACAACGTAACTGGGTGGCTATAAAGGTGCACTATAGGTATCTCCGAAAGTGTCTATTGGGTTGGCACGAATCGAGACTGGGATTTGTCACTCTGTATGTCGGAGAGGTATCTCTGGGCCCACTCGGTAATGCATCATCATAATGAGCTTAATGTGACTAAGTAGTTAGTCACGGGATCATGCATTACGGAACGAGTAAAGTGACTTTCCGGTAACGAGATTGAACGAGGTATTGGGATACCGACAATCGAATCTCGGGCAAGTAACGTACCGATTGACAAAGGGAATTGTATACGGATTGCTTGAATCCTCGACATTGTGGTTCATCCGATGTGATCATCATGGACCATGTGGGAGCCAACATGGGTATCCAGATCCCGCTATTGGTTATTGGCCGGGGAGATGTCTCGGTCATGTCTGCATGGTTCCCGAACCCGTAGGGTCTACACACTTAAGGTTCGGTGAAGCTAGAGTTGTTATGGGAAATAGTATGTGGTTACCGAAGGTTGTTCGGAGTCCCGGATGAGATCCCGAACGTGACGAGGAGCTCCAGAATGGTCTGGAGGTGAAGATCGGTATATTGGACGAAGGGTATTGGAGTCCGGAAGTGTTCCGGGGGTACCAGGCTATGGCCAGCATGACCGAAAGGTGTTTTGTGAGCCCTGACAAGTGTTGGAAGGCCTCATGGGCCAAAGGAGAAGGGGAAAACCAACCCACTAAGGGGTGGTGCGCTCCCCACACCCTTTCCCATGTTAGTTGGGGAGGTGGGGCGCCTCCACCTAGCTTGGGATGCAATCCTCCACCTGCTTGGCTTGGGGGACAAGTCTCCCTAGGATTTTCCCTAGGGAGATCCAATCTGCTTGGCCGCCACCCCGTAGGGGAAACCCTAGGGCGCCTCCCCCTCTCCCTTGCCCCTATATATAGTGGAGGGGTGGGAGGGCAGCCGTACCTCTTCCCTGGCGCAGCCCTCTCCCTCCTCCAACACCTCCCCCTCCTCCGTAGTGCTTGGCGAAGCCCTGTTGGAGAACCACGAGCTCCACCACCACCACGCCATCGTGCTGTCGGAGTTCTCCCTCAACTTATCCTCTCCCCTTGATGGATCAAGAAGGAGGAGACGTCCCCGGGCTGTACGTGTGTTGAACACGGAGGCGCCGTCCGTTCGGCGCTAGATCGGATCTTCCGCGATTTGAATCGCCGCGAGTATGACTCCATCATCCGCGTTCTTGTAACGCTTGCGCTTAGCGATCTTCAAGGGTATGAAGATGCTCATCCTCTTCCTCTCTTGTTGCTAGAATCTCCATAGATTGATCTTGGTGATGCGTAGAAAATTTTGAATTTCTGCTACGTTCCCCAACAGTGGCATCATGAGCTAGGTCTATTGCGTAGATTCTATGCACAAGTAGAACACAAGTAGTTGTGGGCGATGGTTTGTACAATTTGCTTACCGTTACTAGTCCTATCTTGATTCGGCGGCATTGTGGGATGAAGCGGCCCGGACCGACCTTACACGTACGCTTACGTGAGACACGTTCCACTGACTGACATGCACTTGTTGCATAGGGTGGCTAGCGGGTGCCAGTTTCTCCCACTTTAGTCGGATTTGATTCGATGAAAAGGGTCCTTATGAAGGGTAAATAGCAATTGGCATATCACCGTTGTGGCTTTGTGTAGGTAAGAAACGTTCTTGCTAGAAACCCGTAGCAGCCACGTAAAACATGCAACAACAATTAGAGGACGTCTAACTTGTTTTTGCAGGGTATGCTATGTGATGTGATATGGCCAAAAGAATGTGATGAATGATATATGTGATGGATGAGATTGATCATGTTCTTGTAATAGGAATCACGACTTGCATGTCGATGAGTATGACAACCGGCAGGAGCCATAGGAGTTGTCTTAATTTATTGTATGACCTGTGTGTCAATCAGAACGCCATGTAATTACTTTACTTTATTGCTAACCGTTAGCCATAGTAGTACAAGTAATAGTTGGCGAGACAACTTCATGAAGACACGATGATGGAGATCATGATGATGGAGATCATGGTGTCATGCCGGTGACGAAGGTGATCATGCCGTGCCTCAAGATGGAGATCAAAGGCGCAAGATGATATTGGCCATATCATGGCACTTTATAATTTACATGTGATGTTTGTCATGTCTACATCTTATTTGCTTAGAATGACGGTAGCATAAATAAGATGATCCCTCTTAAAATTTCAAGAAAGTGTTCCCCGTAACTGTGCACCGTTGCGAAAGTTCGTTGTTTCAAAGCACCACATGATGATCGGGTGTGATAGATTCTAATGTTCACATACAACGGGTGTAAGCCAGATTTACACACGCAAAACACTTAGGTTGACTTGACAAGCCTAGCATGTACAGACATGGCCTCGGAACACAAGAGACCGAAAGGTCGAACATGAGTCGTACAGTAGATACGATCAACAAGAAGATGTTCACTGATGATGACTAGTCCGTGTCACGTGATGATCGGACACGGCCTAGTTGACTCGGATCATGTATCACTTAGATGACTAGAGGGATGTCTATCTAAGTGGGAGTTAATTAAATAATTAGATGAACTTAATTATCATGAACATAGTCAAAAGGTCTTTGCAAATTATGTCGCAGCTTACGCTTTAGTTCTACTGTTTAAGATATGTTCCTAGAGAAAAAATAGTTGAAAGTTAACAGTAGCAATTATGCGGACTGGGTCCGTATACTGAGGATTGTCCTCGTTGCTGCATAGAAGGCTTATGTCCTTAATGCACCGCTCGGTGTGCTGAACCTCGAGCGTCATTTGTGGATGTTGCGAACATCTGACATACACGTTTTGATGACTACGTGATAGTTCAGTGCGTAATGTTAAACGGTTTAGAATTGAGGCACCAAAGACATTTTTGAAACGTCGCGGAACATATGAGATGTTCCAAGAGCTAAAATTGGGATTCCAGGCTCGTGCCCACGTCAAGAGGTGTGAGACCTCCGACAAGTTTCTTAAGCCTACAAACTAAGGGAGAAAAGCTCAATCGTTGAGCGTGTGCTCAGATTGTCTGAGTACTACAATTGCTTGAATCGAGTGGGAGTTATCTTCCAGATGAGATAGTGATGGTTCTCCAAAGTCACTGCCACCAAGCTACTAGAGCTTCGTGATGACCTATAACATATCAGGTGAAAGGATCGATATGGTTGACTAGAGGGGGGTGAATAGGCAACTAACAATTTTTAAGCTTTTCTTTACCAATTTAAACTTTGCAACAAAATAGGTTGTCTAGATATGCAACTATGTGAGCAACCTATATGATGCAATAAAAACTAGCACATACGCAAGCAAGGGATACAACACAAGTAGGCTTGCAAAAGTAAAGGCACAAAATAACCAAGAGTGGAGTCGGTGGAGACGAGGATGTGTTACCGAAGTTCCTTCCTTTTGAAGGGAAGTACGTCTCCGTTAGAGCGATGTGGAGGCACAATGCTCCCCAAGAAGCCACTAGGGCCACCGTATTCTCCTCACGCCCTCACATAATGCGAGATGCCGTGATTCCACTATTGGTGCCCTTGAAGGTGGCGACCAAACCTTTACAAACAAGGTTGGGTTAATCTCCACAACAATTGGAGGCTCCCAACAACACCACGAAGCTTCACCACAATGGAGTATGGCTTCGAGGTGACCTCAACCATCTAGGGTGCTCAAACACCCAAGAGTAACAAGATCCGCTAGGGATAAGAGTGGGAATCAAATTTCTCTTGGTGGAAGTGTAGATCGGGGCCTTCTCAACCAATCCCAAGCAAATCAACAAGTTTGGTTGTCTAGGGAGAGAGATCGGGCGAAAATGGAGCTTGGAGCAACAATGGAGCTTTGGGGGAAAGAGGTAGGTCAACTTTGGGGAAGAAGGCACCTTTATATAGTGGGGGAAACAATCCAACCGTTACCCCACTGAACAGCCACGCACATAGTGGTACTACCGCTTGGGCAGGGCGGTACTACCGCTCCCTCCCAGCGGTACTGCCGCGCTGACGAGGAAGGCAGGGTCCTGGCCCCAGAGCGGTACTACCGTGGGAGTACGGGAGGTACTACCGATTGGAGCGGTACTACCGCCACTACTGCCGCTACTAGTATCGTAAAACCCGACACGAAAAACATCGGTCTCGAGTCGAGGCGGTAGTAGCCCGGAACCACCGCGGTACTACAGCCGAAGACCACAAGCGGTACTACCGCTTGGGGAGCGGTACTACCGCTCGGGGAGCGGTACTACCGCTTGACGAGCTTCGGCGGTACTACCGCTGAGGACCGCGGTACTACCGCTGGGACAGGACGGGGTAGGCTTGGATAGGAAAGGCAGCTCCAATGAAGCGGAAAGAAACATCGGGTGTGATAAGGATGTTTACGTGTTGATTCCACCCTAGCCTTACCAAAGCGGATCCCCTCTTGATAGTACGGTGACTCCTACGAAACTAGTCCACCAACAGAGAAACGAAGGAGCTACACCGTCTTGAATAAAACACCGAGGGAAGGTAATCGTCTCGTGCCAAGGATGAATCTCTGAAAGAACTCAACGCACATGATTAGTCCGAAAAAGCATTGTCATCAATCACCAAAACATCTATATGGGATTTGCACAAACAGGAACGATATAGGACAAGCGCAAAACCCCAGCACCCTAAAATGTAGATGGGCTCTCCCTAGATGTGTGCTATCTAGATAAGTGCTTTGGACTGCACGGCACACATACTAGGATCAACGCTCCCCCTACATTTTAGAGACCAACCACCTAAGCAGGATATATGAGAGAAACACAGATAACAGGATCAGCATGCTACTCATAAGCTAGATAGTGACATAGATAATGATACTCGAAAGATAAGGTAGCATAGGTAGCATAGGTAGCATATGTCTCACACCATATGACTGGAACTTAGGTCTCACTGACACAAACCAAACAAAGCAAACTGCGAGAGAACACAAACATAGAAGACGGAAGACACAAAACACAAATCCCTAAACTCTCTCCCCCTTTGTCATCGAGACACCAAAAAGGAGAGGGAGTGTTGCTATAGCTCCAGGTGATAGCAATAGAGGGACTCAAACTTCAGAGCTCAGCGGGATCGTCTGCGCCACCATCGTCGGTCGGGAAGTGCTCGGCATCAGAATCGGTCCACGGGCAGTGCTGCTGAATCCATTCCTCCTCCTCAGTAAGTCGGTCCTCAGATCCACTGTTAACTATGGCACCCAACTGACGCATGAGCTCCTTGTGACGACCTCGGGCCTTCTTCTCAGCCACATGAGTCATGTACTGACCGTGAGACTCAATGCAGAACAGCTTCTTCATCTTGAGCTTGAGCTTCTTTGCCCAAGAGGGCTCTACCGCAGAAGGCACAAAGTCCTCATCATCATCCTCAGCCTCAGCCCCAGTCTCCTCCTCGGTCTCCATGGCAGTAGCAAACGAAGGACCTCCAGATTTAGGGACCTGAGTGCCCGAGTTGTCCTTCTTCCTCGGGCGCTTGATGTCATGAGAAACCATCTCTCCAGTCTCTAGCATCACCTTGGGATAGACATGAGCCCAGGCCTTCTCAATAAGCAGCATGATGAACGGACCATAGATCGGGCACTTGTGCTCGGAGATAGCAGATAACAGCTCGGACCACATAACATGAGAGATATCCAGGGACTCTCCGGTGTTCTGTTCCTTCTGACGCTGGCAGAATAGAAGCATGTCCACGAGATAAGAATGAACCATATCCAGATTTCTGATACGAGGGAAAAGAGTCTCTCGGAAGACACGGTGAAGAATATCCAGAAAGGCAGGCAGCTCATACGTTTGCTTCTTCATCTCAGGGTTGATCTTCAAAGTGCAGTAGGGCCATAGAGCTTGCTTGTGAGTGGAGGTGGTGTTGCGGTGTGGGCGAAAGCCGACATGAGACTCAAGTCCTTGATCTTCCACCCCAATCAACTCCATGAATGCTTTCCACTTGACTGAAAGCAACTTGCCATTGGTCATCCAAGTCAGTGTCCTGTCCTCATCAGTCTCGAGATGAACCATGGCATAGAATTGGGCCACAATATCAGCATCATAATCTTTGTTGAATTGCATGACCCCAAGAATGTTCAGTTGAGTGCACATCTAAAGAGCTTCACCAAAGTATTCAGGATCCTTCTCCATATGGTCGGTGTCGATGGAGTGCACATTGACAAAGAGGTTCTTCTTGGCTTTGAGAACATCAAAGAAGATGGCAAACTGAAACCTGTTCCAGAACGGACGGTTGACCAAAGTGGGATCTTGGTCTGCCTCATAGGGGTTGTGGCGATGCCTTGTCCAGAACTCCTTGGGTTGCATTTCTGGCACGGTTTTGCCAGAGGGCTTCGGCTTGACACCAGATTTATTTTTGAGTTGAGGTGGAGGTTGAGCACTTGAGGAACCTCCTGCAGACTCAATAGTGCGGTAACGCTTGGACGTGGCACGACTGGGGTTGATACGCCGAGCCTGATGCTCAGGAAGCTCATCACCTGGAACCACAGACAAGAACATGCAAACAACCAGAAAGAACGAGCATAAGCCACCAAACACAACCAAAAGGATCACTGAGAGGTAGGAGTATGGTGGAATCTGGTGGGAGCGGTAGTACCGCGACCTGTGAGCGGCAGTACCGCTCCAAGCGGTAGTACTGCTCCAGGGAGAGCAGTAGTACCGCTCGAGATGGGGAAACAACAGTTTCCTACTGCCGTGGTCAGATCCGGCACTATCGTCCTACCAAATCAAAAATACTCCTACCAACCACCAATCCAAACTGCCTAGATGCCTTCTCCATCCTACTCAAGCCTAGATTTGGCCAAAAATCTAGAGATGCAACCACTATTGCCCCTAAGATGCTAGATTGGAAATCTAGGCAAAAAGAGAGAGGAAACGGGGGCAATACCGGCATCCATGGCAAGAGGACAAGGTGGTAATCGTCTCCACCGAAGGAAATGGAGAGGAACACCCCGGAGAGGGAGATCCGCCGGAGCCCTTCCACGGCGCCGGTTGCTGGAGAGACGAAAGAGTGAGGGGGCGAGCGAATGGGTATGGGGGAGAAGAAAACTCCCCCTACCCCCGATATAACCCCCTGCCCCCGCCTCGTAGCGGTAGTACCGCGCTGGTGGGCGGTAGTACCGCTTAGAGCGGTAGTACCGCGCACCACCAGCGGTAGTACCGCTCAGCAACCGACAGGCCTCAAGACATATGGCAAAAGCTCAAAAAGAAACGAAAAACACAGCCAAGAAATAGGAAAGACCAAAACTGCCAAAAACACACTAACGACGGTCCAGAACCCACTTCTTCAAAACAACCACACGGAAGCAGAGCGAGCTCTGGCCTCTCTCACGAGAGGGCGGTGGCCGGAGCCACCTATGTTTGAGTCAATTGGTATGGCACCGCGAAGAATTATCCCTGGGCCCATGACCAAAACTCGTCTTTGAAGCACAAGTACCATCAAAAATGGTGAATGTGAAAGAGTTGATCGTTTTATGCATAATGGGGGGAGGGAGAGTTCATTGAGAGAACTGTTGGGGAACGTTGCAGAAAACAAAAATTTTCCTACTCGTTTCACCAAGATCATCTAGGAGTTCATCTAGCAACGAGTGATTAGATGCATCTACATACCTTTGTAGATCGCGAGCGGAAGCGTTCAAAAGAACGGTGATGATGTAGTCGTACTCGACGTGATCCAAATCACCGATGACCAGCGCCGAACGGACGGCACCTCCGCGTTCAACACACGTACGGGACGGGAGACGTCTCCTCCTTCTTGATCCAGCAAGGGGGGAGGAGAGGTTGATGAAGATCCAGCAGCACGACGGCGTGGTGGTGGATGCAGGGCGTCACAGCTACAGGGCTTCGCCGAGACTATGAGGGAGAGACGTAACGGGGGGAGGTGGAGGCGCCAGGGGCTGGTGTGTTAGGTCCCTCCTCTCCCCACT
Source organism: Triticum aestivum (assembly GCF_018294505.1). NCBI lineage: Eukaryota > Viridiplantae > Streptophyta > Magnoliopsida > Poales > Poaceae > Triticum > Triticum aestivum. The sequence continues at coordinate 554,637,092 of NC_057801.1, forward strand.
ATATATAGGGGTGCCAAGGGGGGGTGGTGCGCAGCCTAGGAGATCCAATCTCCTATGGCCGGCGGCCAAGGGGAGGTTTCCCTCCCCCCCAAGGCACCTAGGGGTGCCTTCCACCACTAGGACTCCTCCTAGGGGGAAACCCTAGGCGCATGGGCCTATAGGGGCTGGTGCCCTTGGCCCATCTAGGCCAAGGCGCACCCCCTACAGCCCATGTGGCCCCCCGGGACAGGTGGCCCCACCCGGTGGACCCCCGGGACCCTTCCGGTGGTTCCGGTACAATACCGATAACCCCGAAACTTGTCCCGATGCCCGAAATAGCACTTCCTATATATAATTCTTTACCTCCGGACCATTCCGAAACTCCTCGTGACGTCCGGGATCTCATCCGGGACTCCAAACAACATTCGGGTTTCTGCATATACATATCTTCATAACCCTAGCGTCACCGAACCTTAAGTGTGTAGACCCTACGGGTTCGGGAGACAAGCAGACATGACCGAGACGACTCTCCGGTCAATAACCAACAGCGGGATCTGGATACCCATGTTGGCTCCCACATGCTCCACGATGATCTCATCGGATGAACCACGATGTCGAGGATTTAATCAATCCCGTACGCTATTCCCTTTGTCTATCGATATGTTACTTGCCCGAGATTCGATCGTCGGTATCCCAATACCTCGTTCAATCTCGTTACCGGCAAGTCACTTTACTCGTACCGTAATGCATGATCCCGTGACCAGACACTTGGTCACTCTGAGCTCATTATGATGATGCATTACCGAGTGGGCCCAGTGATACCTCTCCGTCATACGGAGTGACAAATCCCAGTCTTGATCCATGTCACCCAACAGACACTTTCGGAGATTCCCGTAGTCTACCTTTATAGTCACCCAGTTACGTTGTGACGTTTGGCATACCCAAAGCACTCCTACGGTATCCGGGAGTTACACGATCTCATGGTCTAAGGAAAAGATACTTTGACATTGGAAAACTCTAGCAAACGAACTATACGATCTTGTGCTATGTTTAGGATTGGGTCTTGTCCATCACATCATTCTCCCAATGATGTGATCTCGTTATCAATGACATCCAGTGTCCATAGTCAGGAAACCATGACTATCTGTTGATCAACGAGCTAGTCAACTAGAGGCTCACTAGGGACATGTTGGTGTCTGTTATTCACACATGTATTACGATTTCCGGATAACACAATTATAGCATGAATAAAGACGATTATCATGAACAAGGAAATATAATAATAATTCTTTTATTATTGCCTCTAGGGCATATTTCCAACAGTCTCCCACTTGCACTAGAGTCAATAATCTAGTTACATTGTGATGAATCGAACACCCATGGAATTCTGGTGTTGATCATGTTTTGCTCTAGGGAGAGGTTTAGTCAACGGATCTGCTATATTCAGGTCCGTATGTACTTTACAAATCTCTATGTCTCCATCTTGAACATTTTCACGAATGGAGTTGAAGCGACGCTTGATGTGCCTTGTCTTCTTGTGAAACCTGGGCTCCTTGGCAAGTGCAATAGCTCCAGTGTTGTCACAAAAGAGCTTGATTGGCCCCGACGCATTGGGTATGACTCCTAGGTCGGTGATGAACTCCTTCACCCATATTGCTTCATGTGCTGCCTCCGAGGCTGCCATGTACTCCGCTTCACATGTAGATCCCGCCACGACGCTTTGCTTGCAACTGCACCAGCTTACTGCCCCACCATCAAAATATACACGTATCCGGTCTGTGACTTAGAGTCATCCAGATCTGTGTCGAAGCTAGCGTCGACGTAACCCTTTACGACGAGCTCTTCGTCACCTCCATAAACGAGAAACATTTCCTTAGTCCTTTTCAGGTACTTCAGGATATTCTTGACCGCTGTCCAGTGTTCCTTGCCGGGATTACTTTGGTACCTTCCTACCAAACTGACGGCAAGGTTAACATCAGGTCTGGTACACAGCATGGCATACATAATAGAACCTATGGCTGAGGCATAGGGGATGACGCTCATCTCTTCTATATCTTCTGCCGTGGTCGGACATTGAGCTGAGCTCAATTTCACACCTTGTAACACAGGCAAGAACCCCTTCTTGGATTGATCCATATTGAACTTCTTCAATATCTTATCAAGGTATGTGCTTTGTGAAAGACCTATGAGGCGTCTCGATCTATCTCTATAGATTTTGATGCCTAATATATAAGCAGCTTCTCCAAGGTCCTTCATTGAAAAACTTTTATTCAAGTAGGCCTTGATGCCGTCCAAGAGTTCTATATCATTTCCCATCAACAGTATGTCATCTACATATAATATGAGAAATGCTACAGAGCTCCCACTCACTTTCTTGTAAACGCAGGCTTATCCATAAGTCTGTGTAAACCCAAACGCTTTGATCATCTCATCAAAGCGAATGTTCCAACTCCGAGATGCTTGCACCAGCCCATAAATCGAGCGTTGGAGCTTGCACACTTTGTCAACATTCTTAGGATCGACAAAACCTTCCGGCTGCATCATATACAATTCTTCCTTAAGGAAACCATTAAGGAATGCCGTTTTGACGTCCATTTGCCATATTTCGTAATCATAGAATGCGGCAATTGCTAACATGATTCGGACGGACTTCAGCTTCGCTACCGGTGAGAAAGCCTCATCGTAGTCAACCCCTTGAACTTGTCGATAACCCTTAGCGACAAGCCGAGCTTTATAGATGGTCACATTACCATCCGCGTCTGTCTTCTTCTTAAAGATCCATTTATTTTCTATGGCTCGCCGTTCAAGGGGCAAGTCAGTCAAAGTCCATACTTTGTTTTCATACATGGATCCTATCTCGGATTTCATGGCTTCTAGCCATTTGTCGGAATCCGGGCCCGCCATCGCTTCTTCATAGTTCGAAGGTTCACCGTTGTCTAACAGCATGATTTCCAAGACAGGGTTGCCGTACCACTCTGGTGCGGAACGTGTCCTTGTGGACCTTCGAATTTCAGTAGGGGCTTGATCAGAAGTATCTTGATCATTGTCATTAACTTCCTCTCTAGTCGGTGCAGGCACCTCAGGAACATTTTCTTGAGTTGCGCCATTTTCCAGTTCAAGAGGTAATACTTCATCAAGCTCTACTTTCCTCCCACTTACTTCTTTCGAGAGAAACTCTTTCTCCAGAAAGGACCCATTCTTGGCAACAAAGATCTTGCCTTCGGATCTGAGGTAGAAGGTGTACCCAATAGTTTCTTTTGGGTATCCTATGAAGACGCATTTTTCCGACTTGGGTTCGAGCTTTTCAGGTTGAAGTTTCTTGACATAAGCATCGCATCCCCAAACTTTTAGAAACGGCAGCTTAGGTTTCTTCCCAAACCATAATTCATACGGTGTCGTCTCAACGGATTTCGACGGAGCCCTATTTAAAGTGAATGCGGCAGTCTCTAAAGCATAGCCCCAAAAAGAAAGCGGTAAATCGGTAAGAGACATCATAGATCGCACCATATCTAACAGAGTGCGATTACGACGTTCGGACACACCATTACGCTGATGTGTTCCAGGCGGCGTGAGTTGTGAAACTATTCCACATTTTCTTAAGTGTGCCCCAAACTCGTGACTCAAGTATTCTCCTCCACGATCTGATCGTAGAAACTTGATTTTCCTGTCACGTTGATTTTCAACCTCACTCTGAAATTCCTTGAACTTTTCAAAGGTTTCAGACTTGTGTTTCATTAAGTAGATATACCCATACCTACTTAAATCATCAGTGAGGGTGAGAACATAACGATAGCCACCGCGAGCCTCAACACTCATCGGACCGCACACATCAGTATGTATGATTTCCAATAAGTCGGTTGCTCGCTCCATTGTTCCTGAGAACGGAGTCTTGGTCATTTTACCCATAAGGCATGGTTCGCACGTGTCAAATGATTCATAATCAAGAGACTCTAAAAGTCCATCAGCATGGAGCTTCTTCATGCGTTTGACACCTATGTGACCAAGGCGGCAGTGCCACAAGTATGTGGGACTATCATTATCAACCTTACTTCTTTTGGTACTCACATTATGAACATGTGTAGCATCACGTTCGAGATTCATAAAGAATAAACCATTCACCATAGGAGCATGACCATAAAACATATCTCTCATAAAAATGGAACAACCATTATTCTCAGATTTAAAAGAGTAGCCATCTCGAATTAAACGAGATCCCGATACAATGTTCATGCTCAAAGCTGGCACTAAATAACAATTATTAAGGTTTAAAACTAATCCCGAAGGGAGATGCAGAGGCAGCGTGCCGACGGCGATCACATTGACCTTGGAACCATTCCCGACGCGCATCGTCACCTCGTCCTTTGCCAGTTTCCGCTTATTCCGCAGCCCCTGCTTTGAGTTACAAATGTGAGCAACTGCACCGGTATCAAATACCCAGGAGCCACTACGGGCACTAGTAAGGTACACATCAATTACATGTATATCACATATACCTTTTGTTTTGCCGGCCTTCTTATCCGCTAAGTACTTAGGGCAGTTCCGCTTCCAGTGACCGCTTCCCTTGCAATAAAAGCACTCAGTCTCGGGCTTGGGTCCATTCTTTGGCTTCTTCCCGGCAGCTTGCTTGCCGGGCGCGGCAACCTCCTTGCCGTCCTTCTTGAAGTTCTTTTTACCCTTGCCTTTCTTGAACTTAGTGGTTTTATTGACCATCAACACTTGATGTTCCTTCCTGACTTGTACCTCTGCTGATTTCAGCATAGCAAATAATTCAGGAATGGTCTTTTCCATCCCCTGCATATTGAAGTTCATCACAAAGCTCTTGTAGCTTGGTGGAAGCGACTGGAGGATTCTGTCAATGACCGCATCATCCGGGAGATTAACTCCCAGCTGAGTCAAGCGGTTATGCAACCCAGACATAGTGAGTATGTGCTCACTGACAGAACTGTTTTCCTCCATCTTACAGCTGAAGAATTTGTCGGAGACTTCATATCTCTCGACCCGGGCATGAGCTTGGAAAACCATTTTCAGCTCTTCGAACATCTCATATGCTCCATGTCTCTCAAAACGCTTTTGGAGCCCCGGCTCTAGGCTGTAAAGCATGCCGCACTGAACGAGGGAGTAGTCATCGAAACGTGCCTGCCAAGCGTTCATAACATCTTGTTCTGCAGGGAGAACGGGTGCGTCACCAAGCGGTGCTTGTAGGACATAATCTTTCTTGGCAGCTATGAGGATGATCCTCAGGTTCCGGACCCAGTCCGTATAGTTGCTGCCATCGTCTTTCAGCTTGGTTTTCTCTAGGAACGCGTTGAAGTTGAGGACTACGTTGGCCATTTGATCTACAAGACATATTGTAAAATATTTAGACTAAGTTCATGATAATTAAGTTCAACTAATCAAATTATTAGTGAACTCCCACTTAGATTAGACATCCCTCTAGTCATCTAAGTATTACATGATCCGAGTTAAACTAGACAGTGTCCGATCATCACGTGAGAGGGACTAGTCAACATTGGTGAACATCTTCATGTTGATCGTATCTTCTATACGACTCATGCTCGACCTTTCGGTCTTCTGTGTTCCGAGGCCATGTCTGTACATGCTAGGCTCGTCAAGTCAACCTAAGTGTTTGCATGTGTAAATCTGTCTTACACCCGTTGTATGTGAACGTCTGAATAAAACACCCGATCATCACGTGGTGTTTTGAAACAGCGAACTGTCGCAACGGTGCACAGTTAGGGGGAACACTTCTTGAATTTATTGTGAGGGATCATCTTATTTACTACCGTCGTTCTAAGTAAACAAGATGCAAAACATGATAAACATCACATGCAATCAAATAATAAACGTGACATGATATGGCCAATATCACATAGCTCCTTTGATCTCCATCTTGGGGCTCCATGATCATCTTGTCACCGGCTTGACACCATGATCTCCATCATCATGATCTCCATCATCGTGTCTCCATGAAGTTGCTCGCCAACTATTACTTCTACTACTATGGCTAACGCGTTTAGCAATAAAGTAAAGTAATTTACATGGCGTTTCTTGATGACACGCAGGTCATATAAAAGAATAAAGACAACTCCTATGGCTCCTGCCGGTTGTCATACTCATCGACATGCAAGTCGTGATTCCTATTACAATAGCATGAACATCTCATACATCACATATAGATCATTCATCATTCATCACAACTTTGGCTATATCATATCACAAACCACTTGCTGCAAAAACAAGTTAGACGTCCTCTAATTGTTGTTGCAAGTTTTACGTGGCTGAATTAGGGTTCTAGCAAGAACGTTTTCTTACCTACGTTAAAGCCACAACGTGATTTGTCAACTTCTATTTACCCTTCATAAGGACCCTGTTCATCGATTCCGCTCCAACTAAAGTAGGAGAGACAGACACCCGCCAACCACCTTATGCAACTAGTGCATGTTAGTCGGTGGAACCGGTCTCACGTAAGCGTACGTGTAAGGTTGGTCCGGGCCGCTTCATCCCACAATACCGCTGAAGCAAGAAAGGACTAGTAACAGCAAGAAAGTTGACAAATCTACGCCCACAACAAATTGTGTTCTACTCGCGCAAGAAGAACTACGCCTAGACCTAGCTCATGATGCCACTGTTGGGGAACGTTGCAGAAAACAAAAATTTTCCTACTCGTTTCACCAAGATCATCTAGGAGTTCATCTAGCAACAAGTGATTAGATGCATCTACATACCTTTGTAGATCGCAAGCGGAAGCGTTCAAAAGAACGGTGATGATGTAGTCGTACTCGACGTGATCCAAATCACCGGTGACCAGCGTCGAACGGACGGCACCTCCGCGTTCAACAGACGTACGGGACGGGAGACGTCTCCTCCTTCTTGATCCAGCAAGGGGGGAGGAGAGGTTGATGAAGATCCAGCAGCATGACGGCGTGGTGGTGGATGCAGGGCGTCACAGCTACAGGGCTTCGCCGAGACTACGAGGGAGAGACGTAACGGGGGGAGGTGGAGGCGCCAGGGGCTGGTGTGTTAGGTCCCTCCTCTCCCCACTATATATAGGGGTGCCAAGGGGGGGTGGTGCGCAGCCTAGGAGATCCAATCTCCTATGGCCGGCGGCCAAGGGGAGGTTTCCCTCCCCCCCAAGGCACCTAGGGGTGCCTTCCACCACTAGGACTCCTCCTAGGGGGAAACCCTAGGCGCATGGGCCTATAGGGGCTGGTGCCCTTGGCCCATCTAGGCCAAGGCGCACCCCCTACAGCCCATGTGGCCCCCCGGGACAGGTGGCCCCACCCGGTGGACCCCCGGGACCCTTCCGATGGTCCCGGTACAATACCGATAACCCCGAAACTTGTCCCGATGCCCGAAATAGCACTTCCTATATATAATTCTTTACCTCCGGACCATTCCGGAACTCCTCGTGACGTCCGGGATCTCATTCGGGACTCCGAACAACATTCGGGTTTCTGCATATACATATCTTCATAACCCTAGCGTCACCGAACCTTAAGTGTGTAGACCCTACGGGTTCGGGAGACAAGCAGACATGACCGAGACGACTCTCCGGTCAATAACCAACAGCGGGATCTGGATACCCATGTTGGCTCCCACATGCTCCACGATGATCTCATCGGATGAACCACGATGTCGAGGATTTAATCAATCCCGTACACTATTCCCTTTGTCTATCGATATGTTACTTGCCCGAGATTCGATCGTCGGTATCCCAATACCTCGTTCAATCTCGTTACCGGCAAGTCACTTTACTCGTACCGTAATGCATGATCCCGTGACCAGACACTTGGTCACTCTGAGCTCATTATGATGATGCATTACCGAGTGGGCCCAGTGATACCTCTCCGTCATACGGAGTGACAAATCCCAGTCTTGATCCATGTCACCCAACAGACACTTTCGGAGATGCCCGTAGTCTACCTTTATAGTCACCCAGTTACGTTGTGACGTTTGGCATACCCAAAGCACTCCTACGGTATCCGGGAGTTACACGATCTCATGGTCTAAGGAAAAGATACTTTGACATTGGAAAACTCTAGCAAACGAACTATACGATCTTGTGCTATGTTTAGGATTGGGTCTTGTCCATCACATCATTCTCCCAATGATGTGATCTCGTTATCAATGACATCCAGTGTCCATACTCAGGAAACCATGACTATCTGTTGATCAACGAGCTAGTCAACTAGAGGCTCACTAGGGACATGTTGGTGTCTGTTATTCACACATGTATTACGATTTCCGGATAACACAATTATAGCATGAATAAAGACGATTATCATGAACAAGGAAATATAATAATAATGCTTTTATTATTGCCTCTAGGGCATATTTCCAACAAGAACAACACTCCCCCTATGTCCATGCCTACATCTAAACTAGACAACAAGTTGAGTGAGGTGGGGTGTGCACGGGTTCAAGTCACATTGCTCGAATCAATGATATTTAGCTCATGCCTTAACTCGCGAAATCTTGCTTCATCCAATGGCTTTGTGAAAATATCTACAAGGTTATCATGAGTGTTGACATACTTGAGGTTGATCTCCCCTCGCCTAATGTGATCCCGGATGAAATGATACCGAATCTCAATATGCTTCGTCTTGAAGTGTTGCACCGGGTTGAGAGAAATCTTGATGGCACTTTCGTTATCACACCAAAGAGGCACTTTGTCACACATGACACCGTATTCCTTTAAAGTTTGCCTCATCCATAAGAGTTGTGCACAACAACTACCGGCAGCCACATATTCCGCTTCGGTGGATGAGAGAGACACACAACTTTGCTTCTTGGAAGACCAACTCACCAAAGAGCACCCAAGAAATTGGCACCCCCCGGAAGTGGACTTCCCATCCACTTTGTCTCCCGCCCAATCGAAATCCGTAAATCCTTCGAGCTTGAAGTTTGCCCCTCTTGGGTACCATAAGCCAAAGTTTGTGGTATGAGCCAAATATCGAAAGATTCGCTTGACCGCCACATAGTGACTTTCCTTTGGTGCGGCTTGAAACCATGCACACATTCCCACAGTCAACATGATATCCGGTCTAGATGCACAAAGGTAAAGCAAGGACCCAATCATGGAGCGATATACCTTTTGATCCACCGCTTTACCATTGGGATCAATGTCAAGTTGGCACTTGGTAGGCATTGGAGTAGAAGCCGGCTTGACATCACTTAGCTTGAATCTTTTCAGCATGTCTTGAGTATATTTGGCTTGGTTGATGAAGGTTCCTTCACTTCTTTGTTTGATATCAAAACCAAGGAAGAACTTCAACTCTCCCATCGAAGACATCTTGAACTTAGAGGTCATGAGAGCGGCAAATTCCTAATTGAAAGCTTTGTTAGGGGAACCAAAGATAATATCATCAACATATAGTTGGCATACAAACAACTCCCCTTTGACCTTCTTAGTAAAAAGAGTGGGATCGATTAGCCCCACCTCAAATCCACGATCTTGTAACAACTCGGTAAGGTGGTCATACCACGCATGTGGGGCTTGTTTAAGGCCATAGAGTGCCTTATCGAGTTGATACACATGATCCGGGAAGTAGGGATCCTCGAACCCGGGGGGTTGCTTGACATAGACCAACTCATTAATAGGACCATTAAGAAAAGCACTTTTCACATCCATTTGTTGCAACTTAAAGTTGTGATGGGAAGCATAAGCAATCAACAAACGTATGGATTCAAGACGAGCAACGGGAGCAAAGGTTTCACCGTAGTCGATACCCTCGACTTGGGAGTAGCCTTGTACTACCAATCTTGCCTTGTTGCGAATGATGTTCCCATGAGCATCTTGCTTGTTCTTGAAAATCCACTTCGTTCCAATGACATTGTGGTTCCCCGATGGCCTTGGCACCAATCTCCACATCTTGTTGTACTCGAAGTTGTTGAGTTCTTCATGCATGGCATTAAGCCAATCCGAGTCTTCGAGCACCTCAAAGACCTTTTGGGGTTCAACACAAGAGACAAACACGTGATGTTCACAATAGTTTGCTAATTGTCTACGAGTGCTTACCCCCTTTATTAGGCTTCCAACCACATTTTCCATGAGATGGCCTTAGGTGGTGAGCTTGGAAGCAATCTTCGCGGCACGACGCTCTAATTCCTCCTCGGATGTGGAAGGAGGAGGGTTAACTTGATTATCTTGAGCGCCGTCTTGAGCTTGTTCTTGATCTTGAGCTTGTTCATGATCTTGAACTTGCTCGAAGGGGAGAACTTGACCTTGGGCATCATTTAGAGGTTCACCACCATCTTGAGGTTGATCTTGCCCTTGGTCTTGTTCACAAGGTTGAGGGCCTTCACTTTGTTCTTCGGAAGCGTGTGGGTCTTGGGGAGGTGATGGCTCCACTTGAGTGGAGCATTGTCCTTCTCCTTCGGCCACAAGGGGTTCCTCAATGGGTAGAATATGACCAATACCCATTCTTCTTATGGATTGGGGAGGAATTTCATCACCTACATCACAAGTACCACTTTGCTCCACTTGGGAGCCGTTATTTTCGTCAAACTCCACGTTACACGTCTCCTCAATGAGTCCGGTGGACTTGTTGAGAACACGGTAAGCATGAGAGTTTGTAGCATAACCAACAAATATGCCCTCATGAGCTCTAGCCTCAAATTTAGACAAATGAACACCTTTCTTGAGGATGAAACACTTACAACCGAACACCCAGAAGTACTTGAGATTGGGCTTGTTGCCGGTGAGTATCTCATAAGGAGTCTTGTTCAAGCCTTTGCAGAGATAGAGCCGATTGGATGCATGACATGCGGTGTTGATGGCTTCAGCCCAAAAGTTGTATGGAGACTTGAACTCCGCCATCATGGTCCTTGCCGCATCCATCAACGTCCGGTTCTTCCTCTCCGCAACACCATTTTGTTGAGGGGTGTATGGAGCAGCATATTGATGCTTGATCCCCTCATGACTAAGAAACTCATCCAAGGTGTAGTTCTTGAACTCGGTGCCGTTGTCACTTCTAATTGTCAAGATCTTTGCATTATGTTGACGTTGAGCTTCATTTGCAAAGTCGATGACGGTTTGTTGAGTCTCACTCTTCCTCTTGAAGAAGTATACCCAAGTGTATGTTGAGTAATCATCCACAATCACCAAGCAATACTTTCTACCTACAATACTATCAAAAGATGGAGGCCCAAAGAGATCCATGTGAAGGAGCTCCAAGGGTCTCTTCGAGTAGATGATGGTCGTGGGAGGGTGAGCCTTCTCATGGAGCTTTCCTTCAATACAAGCACTGCAAGCACGATCTTTGGCAAAACTAACATTTGTTAGTCCATGGACATGGTCCCCCTTGAGAAGACTTTGCAAAGATCTCATATTGACGTGGGCTAAACAACGATGCCAAAGCCATCCCACGTCAACTTTAGCCATTAGGCATGTCGCTGTCTTAGTGGGTCGCTCCGAAAAGTTAATCACATAGAGACCGTTCTCGACATGCCCAACAAAGGCTACTTTAAGAGTCTTGCTCCACAAGAGGGCCATGGTATCAATGTCAAAGAAAGTAGCAAAACCCATGAGTGCAAGTTGACGAACGGAAAGCAAATTGTATGCAAGGGACTCAACAAGCATGACTTTCTTGATCGTTAGATCATGATAAATGACAACCTTGCCGAGACCCAATACCTTAGAATGCGAGGCATCACCCCACTCGACATTGGTGGGCATAGATGGAATCTTTTGCACGTCCACCACCAAGTCCTTGCTCCCGGTCATATGATTTGTTGCTCCATTATCGAGCAACCATGATCCCCCACCGGAAGCAAACACCTACAAGAGATCAATGCTTGGTTTTAGGTACCCATTTAGTAATCGGTCCTTTGATGTTAGTAACAAGGGTCTTAGGAACCCAAATAGACCATTCAATGTACTCATAAGGAGAACCAACAAATTTAGCATAAACATGTCCATCACTAGCACGGCACAACACATATGACGGGTTAAAGTCGCCGGCTTTGTTGGAGGAAATGCTTTTGCCCTTTTGGACATCAACTCCCTTCACTTTTTCCTTCTTCTCCTTAGGAGCACCCTCTCCCTCTTTCACAAAAGTTAGCTTGAGAGGAGGAGTACGTTTGGTCTTGTCGTTGTTCTTCTTGCTCTTGGACTTGGGTGCAAACCCAATTCCCTCCTTGGCCACAACTTCCTTCTGATTGCTCAAAAGGTCGTTGAGGTTCTTCTCACCTTGAATGCATGTCACAAGGCCTTTCTCAAGTTGATCCTTTAACTTGGCATTCTCCTCCACAAGGTGCACATGCTCACAACACGGGTTAGTAGCACATGCATTATTAGTTAATACCATGTGAGGGAAGGTGGCCTTTTCCTTGGTTAGCTTAACTTGGAGTTGAGAATGAGACTCCTTGAGGTTAGCGTGAGCACCCTTCAATACCTTGTGGGCCTTGTCAAGTATCTCAAACTCCTCTTTGAGTCTAGCATGATCAACCCCAAGTTTAGCCTTCTCGGAAGTTAGCACACGAGACACGACAAGAGCATGATCAAGATCTTTCTTTAACTTAGCATGGTCATCGTTGTGTGACTCCTCAAAAGTCAAACGATGCACACGCTCTTCCTCAAGAGCATTAGAGAGATCCAATATCTCATCGGCATAGTCACGACTATGACCTTCCATCTTAGAGATGGTTTCTTCGTGAGCCTCGATCATGTCATTGGCCTCACCAAGTTGTTCCAAGAGAGCAACAAAATGCTTCTTGGACTTGCCCTTGAGCTTACTCATAAAAGACTCAAATTCATTCACTTCCTCATTAGACCCATTATGTTCATCAATGCAATCCTCCGAGGAGGGATTAGTAATGATGGTGGTTTTGATGTTGGGGGTTACCTTGTTTGAAGCTTTAGCCATGAGGCACTTGGAGGTGATGTTCTCGTTGGGTGAATCAAAGAGAGACACCCGAGGAGTAGTAGCAATGGCAACGGACGCCATGGCCATTGCTTCTCCATTTTCATCATCATCGTCATCCTCTTGGTATTCTTCTTGAACCACCAACCCAGGAGTGGGAGTCTTCTTGGCGAAGTTGTTCTTGTTGGGGAAGGACTTGGCTTTGTCTTTTCGGATGAACTTGCCACCATTGTCTTCCCGCTTCTCGTAAGGACAATCCGCAACGAAATGGCTCACATTGCCACAGTTGAAGCAAGTTCTAACTCGTTGCTTGCCCTTGACGCCACTTGAGTTGTTCTTGTTGAAGTTGGGTCTTGTATTCTTCTTGCTCCAAAATTGTCTTGAAGCAAGGGCCATGTGCTCATGACAATCATATTTGGTGTCTTCGGGGTTGCTCTCCTCATCTTCCACTTCTTCCTCTTCTTGCATAATAACCTTGGCCTTCAAAGCAAGGTTGGGTTTCTTTGACCTTTGAGAACGGAGCACCGCATTGTCGGCGGTCTTGTCCAAGATGCTCATTGCAACGAACTCATCCAACACTTCACTTGAGGTCATGGAGTGGAAGTCCGGTCTTTGACGGATGACGGAGGACATGGCCTTGTTGTAGGGCATCATGGCCTTAAGGAACTTGCGCTTGATCCAATTGTCATCCATGTCCTTGCTTCCATGATCTCGGAGTGAGACCATGAGTTTGGTCACTCTTCGAAAGAGCTCACGAGGTTCTTCATCTTCTTTCATTGCAAACTCATCGGCTTCATCTTGCACCACTTCATAGTTGGAGCGTTGAATGCTAGCACTTCCTCAATAGAGAGACACAACACATTTCCATGCGTCTTTAGCCACGACATGAGGTCGAAGATGAGGGAGATCTTCGGGAAGGATTGCATCTTGGATGATGAAGAGAGCACTCTCATTGAATTGATTATCCACGGCTTCTCGAGGGGTGAAGTTGCTTGGGTCATGAGGATAGAAACCTTCTTCAATGATTCTCCAAAGGTTAGTATTCACATGTTTTAAATGACGCTTGAAGCGATAAGCCCAAGAATCAAAATCTTCATTTTTCTCATACTTAGGAGGAGGACCGGCATGATTCAAATGAGTAGAGGGAATCGGTCCTCCATAAATTGGGGGTTCCACATGGGCAAAGATGCCGGTGCCATTTCTACCACTAGTAGAAGGACTCTTTTCATTGTTAGCTTCCCCCTTGTCGGAGGTAGCATCCGTCACCTTGTTAGTGGGATCACCCACTTTCATCGATGAGGTGGACAGTTTAAGCCCTTCAAGAAATGTAGTAAGCATGCTTTCAACCTTGGTCGTCATGGAGTCTTTCAATGTGTCTAGAGCCACATTGAATTCCTCGCGAGAGACCGAGGTTCCCCCATCGGCCGTAGACGAGACGGAATTCACACCGGAGTGCTCCTCTGCACCGTCTGTGGTGTCAACCATACTCTTCGGACGGCAAAGTCCTAAATAAAGAGACGAGGCTCTGATACCAATTGAAAGGATCGATATGGTTGACTAGAGGGGGGTGAATAGGCAACTAACAATTTTTAAGCTTTTCTTTACCAATTTAAACTTTGCAACAAAATAGGTTGTCTAGATATGCAACTATGTGAGCAACCTATATGATGCAATAACAACTAGCACATACACAAGCAAGGGATACAACACAAGTAGGCTTGCAAAAGTAAAGGCACGAAATAACCAAGAGTGGAGCCGGTGGAGACGAGGATGTGTTACCGAAGTTCCTTCCTTTTGAAGGGAAGTACGTCTCCGTTAGAGCGGTGTGGAGGCACAATGCTCCCCAAGAAGCCACTAGGGCCACCGTATTCTCCTCACGCCCTCACACAATGCGAGATGCCGTGATTCCACTATTGGTGCCCTTGAAGGCGGCGACTGAACCTTTACAAACAAGGTTGGGGCAATCTCCACAACAATTGGAGGCTCCCAACAACACCACGAAGCTTCACCATAATGGAGTTTGGCTTCGAGGTGACCTCAACCGTCTAGGGTGCTCAAACACCCAAGAGTAACAAGATCCGCTAGGGATAAGAGAGGGAATCAAATTTCTCTTGGTGGAAGTGTAGATCGGGGCCTTCTCAACCAATCCCGAGCAAATCAACAAGTTTGATTGGCTAGGGAGAGAGATCGGGCGAAAATGGAGCTTGGAGCAACAATGGAGCTATGGGGGAAAGAGGTAGGTCAACTTTGGGGAATAAGACACCTTTATATAGTGGGGGAAACAATCCAACCGTTACCCCACTGAACAGCCACGCACAGAGCGGTACTACCGCTTGGGCAGGGCGGTACTACCGCTAAAGAGCGGTGCTACCGCTCCCTCCCAGCGGTACTGCCGCGCTGACGAGGAAGGCAGGGTCCTGGCCCCAGAGTGGTACTACCACGGGAGTACGGGCGGTACTACCGCTTGGAGCGGTACTACCGCCACTACTGCCGCTACTAGTACCGTAAAACCCGACATGAAAAACATCGGTCTCGAGTCGAGGCGGTAGTAGCCCGGAACCGCCGCGGTACTACGGCCGAAGACCACAAGCGGTACTACCGCTCGGGGAGCAGTACTACCGCTTGACGAGCTTCGGCGGTACTACCGCTGAGGACCGCGGTACTACCGCTGGGACAGGACGGGGTAGGCTTGGATAGGAAAGGCAGCTCCAATGAAGCGGAAAGAAACATCGGGTGTGATAAGGATGTGTACGTGTTGATTCCACCCTAGCCTTACCAAAGCGGAACCCCTCTTGATAGTACGGTGACTCCTACGAAACTAGTCCACCAACAGAGAAACGAAGGAGCTACACCGTCTTGAATAAAACACCAAGGGGAGGTAATCATCTCGTGCCAAGGATGAATCTCTGAAAGACCTCAACGCACACGATTAGTCCGCAAAAGCATCGTCATCAATCACCAAAACATCTTGGGGATAAATATGCCCTTGCATGAGGGATAGACATGATGATCCTTGAGCATTTCGCGATGTTTGACACCGCAAAAGTAGAAATCAAGTAGGAGCATCAATTGTTGATGGTTAGTAAAACCACTAGTTTCAAGAAGGGCAAGGGAAAGAAGGGATACTTCATGAAACGGCAAATCAGTTGCTGCTCTAGTGAAGAAACCCAAGGTTAAACCCAAACCCGAGACTGAGTGCTTCTGTAATGAGGGGAACGGTCACTGAAGCAGAACTACCCTAGATACTTGGTAGATGAGAAGGCTGGCAAGGTCGACAGAAGTATATTGGATATACATTATATTAATATGTACTTTACTAGTATTCCTAGTAGCACCAGGGTATTAGATACCGGTTCGATTGCTAAGTGTTAGTAACTCGAAATAAAAGCTGCGTAATAAATGGAGACTAGCTAAAGGTAGATGACGATATGTGTTGGAAGTGTTTCCAAGGTTGATGTGATCAAGCATCGCATGCTCCCTCTACCATCGAGATTGGTGTTAAACCTATATAATGGTTATCTGGTGTTTGCGTTGAGCATAGACATGACTGGATTATGTTTATCGCAATACGGTTATTCATTTAAGAAGAATAATGGTTACTCTGTTATATTTGAATAATACCTTCAGTGGTCTTGCACCTAAAATGAATGGTTTATTGAATCTCGATAGTAGTGATACACATGTTCATGCCAAAATATATAAGGTAGTAATGATAGTACCACCTACTTGTGGCACTCCATTTGAGTCATATTGGTATAAAACGCATGAAGAGGCTCCATGTCGATGGATCTTTGGACTCACTCGTTTTTGAAAAGTTTGAGACATGCGAACCATGTCTATTGGTGTATACGCATGAAGAAACTCCATGCTGATGGATCATTTGGACTCACTTGATTTTGAATCACTTGAGACATGCAAATCATTCCACATGGGCAAGATGACTGAAAGGCCTCATTTTCATTGAGGTGGAACAAGAAAGCAACTTGTTGGAAGTAATACATTTTGATGTGTGCAGTCCAATGAGTGCTGAGGCACGCAGTGGATATCGTTATGTTCTTGCTTCACAGATGATTTGAGTAGATGCTAAGTGTATTTACTTGATGAAACAAAAGTCTGAATTATTAAAAGGTTCAAGTAATTTCAGAGTGAAGTTGAAGATCGTCGTGACAAGAGGATAAGATGTCTATGATATGATCATGGAGATGAATATCTGAGTTACGAGTTTGGCACACAATTAAGACCTTGTGGAAATTGTTTCACAACTAATACCGCCTGGAACACCATAGTGTGATGGTGTGACCGAACGTCATAACTGCACCCTATTGGATATGGTGCATACCATGATGTCTCTTATCAAATTACCACTATCATTTATGGGTTAGGCATTAGAGACAACCGCATTCACTTTAAATAGGGCACCACGCAATTCCTTTGAGACGACACCATATGAACTATTGTTTAGAGAAACCTAAGCTGTCGTTTCTTAAAAGTTTGGGGATGCGACGCTTATGTGAAAAAGTTTCAGGCTGGTAAGCTCGAACCCAAAACGGATAAATGCATCTTCATAGGACACCCAAAATAGTTGGGTATACCTCCTAATTCAGATCCGGAAGCAAAAGTGATTGTTTCCAGAAACGGGTCCTTTCTCGAGGAAAAGTTTCTCTTGAAAGAACTGAGTGGGAGGATGGTGGAGACTTGATGAGGTTACTGAATCATCACTTCAACTAGTGTGTAGCAGGGCACAGGAAGTTGTTCCTATGGCGCCTACACCAATTGAAGTGGAAGCTAATGATAGTGATCATGAAACTTCAGATAAAGTCACTACCAAACCTCGTAGGTCGACAATGATGCGTACTGCTTCAAAGTGGTACGTACTCCTGTCTTGGAGGTCATGTTGCTAGACAACAATGAACCTACGAGCTATGGAGAAGCGATGGTGGGCCTGGATTCCGATGAATGGCTCGAGGCCATAAAATCCGAGAGGATCCATGTATGAAAACAAAGTATAGACTTTGGAAGAACTACTTGATGGTCGTAAGGCTGTTAGGTACAGATGGATTTTAAAAGGAAGACGGACAATGATGGTAAGTATCACCATTAAGAAAGCTCGACTTGTCGTTAAGATGTTTTCCGACAAGTTCAAGGAGTTGACTACAATGAGACTTTCTCACTCGTAGCGATGCTAAGAGTCTGTTGGAATATATTAGCAGTTACTGCATTATTTATGAAATCTTGCAGATAGGATGTCAAAACATTGTTTCCTCGACGATTTTCTTAAGGAAAGGTTGTATGTGATACAACCAGAAGGTTTTGTCAATCTTGAAAGATGCTAATAAGTATGCAAAGCTCCAGTAATCCTTCTAAGGACTGGAGTAAGCATCTCGGAGATGGAATATACACTTTGATGAGATGATCAAAGATTTTGGGTTTATATGAAGTTTATGAGAAACTTGTATTTCCAAAGAAGTGAGTGGGAGCACTATAGAATTTCTGATGAGTATATGTTGGTGACATATTGTTGATCAGAAATGATGTAGAATTTCTGGAAAGCATATAGAGTTATTTGAAAAGTGTTTTTCAATGGAAAACCTGGATTAAGCTACTTGAACATTGAGCATCAAGATCTATAAGGATAGATCAAAAAACCGCTTAATAGTACTTTCAAATGAATACATACCGAGGACAAGATTTTGAAGGAGTTCAAAATAGATCAGCAAAGAAGGAGTTCTCGGCTGTGCTATAAGGTGTGAGTATTGAGTAAGACTCAAGACCTGACCACGACAGAAGAGAGAGAAAGGACGAAGGTCGTCCCCTATGCTTTAGACGTAGGCTCTACAGTATGCTATGTTGTGTACCAAACCTGAAGTGTGCCATGCCATGAAGTCAATCAAGGGGTACAAGAGTGATCCAGGAATGGATCACATGACATCGGTCAAACTTAACCTTAGTAACTAGTGGACTAAGGAATTTTCTCGATTATGGAGGTGGTAAAAGAGTTCGTGTAAAGGGTTACGTCGATGCAAACTTTGACACTAATCCGGGTGACTCTGAGTAGTAAATCGGATTCGTATAGTAGAGCAGTTATTTGGAATAGCTCCAAGTAGCGCATGGTAGTTGCATCTACAAGATGACATAGAGATTTGTAAAGCACACACGGATTTGAAAGGTTCAGACCCGTTGACTAATAACCTCTCTCACAAGCGAGATATGATCAAACCCCATGGGTGTTGGATTCATTACAATCACATAGTGATGTGAACTAGATTATTGACTCTAGTGCAAGTGGGAGACTATTGGAAATATGCCCTAGAGGCAATAATAAAATGGTTATTATTGTATTTCCTTGTTCATGATAATTGTCTATTGTTCATGCTATAATTGTATTAACTGGAAACCGTAATACATGTGTGAATACATAGACCACAACATGTCCCTAGTGAGCCTCTAGTTGACTAGCTTGTTGATCAATAGATGGTTATGGTTTTCTGACCATGGACATTGGATGTCATTGATAACGGGATCACATCACTAGGAGAATGATGTGATGGACAAAACCCAATCCTAAGCATAGCACAAGATCATGTAGTTCGTTTTGCTAGAGCTTTTCTAATGTCAAGTATCATTTCCTTAGACCATGAGATTGTTGTAACGCCCCGAGACCGACGCTTCAGAAGCCTTCCAGTTATTTCGTTGCTACTGTGTGTTTTATTTGTTTGTTGCATTCATCATCGCATCATTCGCATTGCATTAGCACTCTGTTGCCGTCATTGTTTTCAAACTTGCATCCGCTCGTAGTTGTCGCGTCCCCCCTTGCTTTCGTTGATCGTTTCGAGACCAACCGGGTTCTCATTTCCCTCTTCTTTGTCCGCCTTATCTCTCTGCATAGTGCATAGACCCTCTCGTGTGCGCGTCCGAAACTCATCCGAACCCGAACCACTCAATCATCACCGTTGGGTCCGGATCAACCTCAAATATTCCCTCAATATTTTTGGTTATTTGATTAGGCCACCCGTTTGACCCGGAGCCATCCAATCTGGATCGGATGATCCAAAACTCTCTCCTTTCTATATATAAAGACCACCTACATTCTAAATCAGTGCAAACCCTAGCCCTGTCCCATCCATCCATCCAATCCTGCCCAAACCACTGCCTCCACCTTGCTTTCAGCACCGCCCAACCAGATCGCAGCCTCCTTCTCCTCTTGCCGAGCCACCACACCCGCAGCCTCGCTGCAGCGAGCCTCCTGTCCCGACCGCGCAGGCCTCCTCGTTCCTCTCCCGAGCAGGAGCTCGCCGAGGCTCCCGCAGCCACCTCCATCCCACGCAAGAGTTTGCTCCCGAGCTCTGCTGCGTTCACGCACGTCCTCCCGACCAGCAGGTCGCCAGCGCGCCCGAGTCCTCCCGCCTCGCTCGATCTGGACCAGGAGGGTCCCGAGCATCTCCACCGTCATCGTCTCAGTTGAGCGCCGCCCTGGTTCCCTTTCTCTCTTTCCTCCGTTCCCCTCATCTCATCTCCCTCTCTCTGATTTGTGTTGCACCACCGCCATTTTGCAGAGAAACTGCCGCCATGGAGCTCCAACTCCGGCCACCTCGTCTCCGCGGATCCGTCGGGTCCCGACCATCCCCTTCGTTACCGAACTCCTCAGCTAGCCGCGGCCCTGTTTCCGCCGTCCGATGCCCGTTCCTCGCCAAGTTCCCTCCGACGAGCCCCCGCTCCTTTCCTCTCCTCTCTGTTTCCTTCTACTGTATCTCTCTCTTTTAAATGCTTGCCTCTCTCTGTTCTTCCCCGCAGGGAACAAGCAGAGCACCCCAGGGATCGCCGCCACCGGGAATCGCCAGGTACGTCGACCCTTCGATCAGATCCGGTCGCCCTAACCTTCGCCGCTGCCTTGCTCCTGCATCGAGCCGCTCCAAGCCGCCGTTGCATCCCCTGTTTCGAGCGACAAAGCACAACGGGTCATGCCCATGTTGACCAGTCGCCTCGCTCATCCAGCACCTCGTCCCGCTCCTCGCTCGTCGACCGCGACCACGCCTGGGCCGCATCTCGCGCAAGGCCCAGCCGCGCCCCTTCAGCCATCCAGCCCAGCAGATCCAGGCCTAAAGCCCATGGGTGAGCAACTCGAGCCCCCCTGTGCACTGTTGGGCTACCCGGATTCGGCCCAGTGTAGTTTTTTTCCCGTCTGCGATTTTGCCTAATTATTCCAGAGACTGCAGTTTCACAGAAAAGCCCTTCATGTTCATGCATTTAATAACTAAATAACTATAGCTCGGATTTAAATAAATTATATATGTAAATGGGGTAGAAAAATGCATAGATTAACATGGTAGCATTACTTTGCATGTTTAACAACTCTAAGATATGTTTTAGGACAGAACAGTACCAAATCAAAAATATGCATATGGGGATTTTCCGGAATTGTTGTTTGTTGTTCCGGCCTCATTTAAATTTGCCTAGATAGGTAGTTTTTATTATGCTTCACCCCTTTCCATGCTTAATAACATTTAATATTGTTGTGTTCATAACTGAGAGAGAACTAAATAATTGATGTGGTGTTCCGTCAATATGCAACTCGTTGCATATTGAGCTCCACTTAATTTGTAGTATTGTTTGTTGCACTTTGCCATGCCATACCTCATTAAACCGGACATGCATCATACTTGATTGTGCATCATGCCATGATTATGCTTGTGTGTTTACCATATTGTTTGCTTCTTTCCGGTTTGCTTCTCTTGTTAGCTTTGGTTTCGTTCCGGAGTTGTGAGGATTCGTTCGACTACGTTCGTTTGTCTTCTTCATGGACTCGTTCTTCTTCCTTGCGGGATTTTAGGCAAGATGACCGCTACCCTGGATCTCACTACTATAATTGCTATGCTAGTTGCTTCGTTCTATCGCTATGCTGCGTTACCTATCTTTTGCTCATCAAGCCTCCCAAATTGCCATGAACCTCTAACCTTTGACACCCTTCCTAGCAAACCGTTGCTTGGCTATGTTACCGCTTTGCTCAGCCCCTCTTATAGCGTTGCTAGTTGCAGGTGAAGTTGAAGATTGCTCCATGGTGGACAGAATTTTGTTGGGATATCACAATATCTCTTATATTATTATTAATGCATCTATATACTTGGTAAAGGGTGGAAGACTCGGCCTTTTGCCTGGTGTTTTGTTCCACTCTTGCCGCCCTAGTTTCCGTCATACCGGTGTTATGTTCCCGGATTTTGCGTTCCTTATGCGGTTGGGTGATTTATGGGACCCCCTTGACAGTTCGCTTTGAATAAAACTCCTCCAGCAAGGCCCAACCTTGGTTTTACCATTTGCCTCACCACCACCTATACCTTTCCCTTGGGTCGGCCAACCCAAGGGTCATCTTTATTTTAGCCCCCCCGGGCCAGTGCTTGTCTAAGTGTTGGTCCGAACTGAGCTGCCTGCGGGGCCACCTTGAGGCAACTTGAGGGTTGGTTTTACTCGTAGCTAGTCTCATCCGGTGTTGCCCTGAGAATGAGATATGTGCAGCTCCTATCGGGATTTGTCGGTGCATCGGGCGGCTTTGCTGGTCTTGTTTTACCATTGTCGAAATGTCTTGTAAACCGGGATTCCGAGTCTGATCGGGTCTTCCTGGGAGAAGGTATATCCTTCGTTGATCGCGAGAGCTTATCATGGGCTAAGTTGGGACACCCCTGCAGCGTATAATCTTTCGAAAGCCGTGCCTGCGGTTATAGCCAGATGGGAATTTGTTAATGTCCGGTTGTAGATAACTTGACACCAGATCCGAATTAAAACGCATCAACCGTGTGTGTAGCCGTGATGGTCTCTTTTCGGCGGAGTCCGGGAAGTGAACACGGTTTTGGGTTATGTTTGACGTAAGTAGGAGTTCAGGATCACCTCTTGATCATTGCTAGCTTCACGACCGTTCCTTTGCTTCTCTTCTCGCTCTTATTTGCGTATGTTAGCCACCATATATGCTTAGTCGCTGCTGCAACCTCTCCACTTTACCCCTTCCTTTCCCTTTAAGCTTTGCTAGTCTTGATACCCATGGTAATGGGATTGATGAGTCCTTGTGGCTCACAGATTACTACAACAACAGTTGCAGGTACAGGTTATGCGATGATCATGACGCGAGAGTGATGCTTGCTTGCGTTGAGTTCTTCTGCTGCTTCTTCGATCAGGGGATAGGTTCCAGGTCGGCAGCCTGGGCTAGCAGGGTGGATGTCGTTTGAGTTTCTGTTTGTGTTTCATCCATAGTCGGATGGTGCTCTTATGTAAGATGATGTTGTATTCGTGTGGCATTGTATGCCTCTTGTATGTATCCCCATCTATTATGTAATGTTGATGTAATGATATCCACCTTGCAAAAGCGTTTCAATATGCGGGTCTATCCTTGGTGGGACCTTCGAGTTCCTTTTGGATAGGGTTGCATATTGGGCGTGACAATTGTGCAACTCCCGGATACCGTAGGAATCCTTTCGGTGTACCAAACATCACAACATAACTGGGTGGCTATAAAGGTGCACTACAGGTATCTCCGAAAGTGTCTGTTGGGTTGGCACGAATTGAGACTGGGATTTATCACTCCGTATGACGGAGAGGTATCTCTGGGCCCACTCGGTAATGCATCATCATAATGAGCTCAATGTGACCAAGTAGTTAGTCACGGGATCATGCATTACGGAACGAGTAAAGTGACTTGCCGGTAACGAGATTGAACGAGGTATTGGGATACCGACGATCGAATCTCGGGCAAGTAACGTACCGATTGACAAAGAGAATTGTATACGGGATTGCTTGAATCCTCGACATTGTGGTTCATCCGATGTGATCATCGTGGAACATGTGGGAGCCAACATGGGTATCCAGATCCCGCTGTTGGTTATTGGCCGGAGAGATGTCTCGTTCATGTCTCCATGGTTCCCGAACTCGTAGGGTCCACACACTTAAGGTTCGGTGATGCTAGAGTTGTTATGAGAAATAGTATGTGGTTACCGAAGGTTGTTCGGAGTCCCGGATGAGATCCCGAATGTGACGAGGAGCTCCGGAATGGTCCGGAGGTGAAGATCGGTATATTGGACGAAGGGTAGTGGAGTCTAGAAGTGTTCCGGGGGTACCAGGCTATGGCCAGCATGACCGAAAGGTGTTTCGGGAGCCCCGGCAATAGTTGGAGGGCCTCATGGGCCAAAGGGGAAGGGGCAAAC
Organism: Triticum aestivum; assembly: GCF_018294505.1. NCBI lineage: Eukaryota > Viridiplantae > Streptophyta > Magnoliopsida > Poales > Poaceae > Triticum > Triticum aestivum. The sequence continues at coordinate 554,661,117 of NC_057801.1, forward strand.
CAACCTACTAAGGGGTGGTGCGCCCCCCACACCCTTTCCCACGTTAGTTGGGGAGGTGGGGCGCCTCCACCTAGCTTGGTAGGCAATCCTCCACCTGCTTGGCTTGGGGGGCAAGTCTCCCTAGGATTTTCCCTAGGGAGATCCAATCTGCTTGGCCGCCGCCCCTAGGGGAAACCATAGGGCGCCTCCCCCTCTCCCCTTGCCCCTATATATAGTGGAGGGGTGGGAGGGCAGCCGTACCTCTTCCCTGGCGCAGCCCTCTCCCTCCTCCAACACCTCCTCCTCCTCCGTAGTGCTTGGCGAAGCCCTGCTGGAGAACCACGAGCTCCACCACCACTATGCTATCGTGCTGTCGGAGTTCTCCCTCAACTTCTCCTCTTGCCTTGCTGGATCAAGAAGGAGGAGACGTCCCCGGGCTATACGTGTGTTGAATGCGGAGGCGCCGTCCGTTTGGCGCTAGATCGGATCTTCCGCGATTTGAATCGCCGCGAGTACGACTCCATCAACCGCGTTCTTGTAACGCTTCCGCTTAGCGATCTTCAAGGGTATGAAGATGCTCATCCTCTCCCTCTCTTGTTGCTAGAATCTCCATAGATTGATCTTGGTGATGCATAGAAAATTTTGAATTTCTGCTATGTTCCCCAACAGGAACGTGATGGAGATGTTGGTGAAGATGACGGCGGTGTTGGTGAAGATCTCGGTGATGATGATGGCCCCCGGCAGCGTTCCGGCGCCACCGGAAGCAAGGGGGAGAGAGCCCCCTTCTTCTTCTTCTTCTTCCTTGACCTTCTCCCTAGATGGGAGAAGGGTTTCCCCTCTGGTCCTTGGCTCCCATGGCGTGGGAGGGGTGAGAGCCCCTCCAAGATTGGATCTATCTCTCTGTTTCTGCATTCTCAGGTTCTACCCCTTCACTGTTTCTTAAAAATCCAGAGATTTGTAACTCTGATTGGGGTGAATCTTTCGCCCAGATTTTTCTCATAAAATTAGCTTTCTTGCGCCAAAAGAAGAGAGTCATCTGCCTTACGGGTGGCCCACGAGAGCCCAGGCCGTGCCCAGGGGGGAGGGCACGCCCCCTGTCTCGTGGCCACCCCGGACACCGTTTCGCGTTGATTTCACTTCCCAAAAATCATAAATATTCCAAAAAAATCTCCGTCCGTTTTTATCCCGTTTGGACTCCGTTTGATATCGGGTTTCTGCGAAACAAAAAACATGCAACAGACAGGAACTGGCACTGGGCACTGGATCAATATGTTAGTCCCAAAAAATAGTATAAAAAGTTGGCAAAAGTATATGAAAGTTGAATAATATTGGCATGGAACAATCAAAAATTATAGATACGACGAAGACGTATCAGACCCTTGTGCCATCGACGCCGCCACTATGCCAGATAGCGCTACCACCCTACACTCAACCATCCATATGTAACCCTCGCTTGTGATACGTCTCCAACATATCTATAATTTTTTATTGTTCCATGCTATTATAATATCAATCTTGGATGCTTTATATGCAATTATATATCATTTTTTGGGACTAACCTATTAACTTAGTGTCAAGTGTCAGTTGCTATTTTTGCCTATTTTTGGTTTTCCAAAATATCAATAACAAACGAAGTCCAATTGCCACGAAACTTTTTGACGATTTTTTCTGGACAAAAGAGACCCTAGAAGCTTCAGGGGAGGACCGGAAGATGAAGGAGTAGCCCACAAGGCACCAGGGCACACCCAGAGGGGTAGGCGCGCCCTGGTGGCTTGTTGGGCCCATGTTAAGTTATTTGACCTAATTCCTCCTCTATAAGTTCTCTAAAATTGGAAAACCAATAGAGAATCACCTGAAACCCTTTTTTCGCCACTTTAAACTTCTGTTCTCGAGAGATCTCATCTGGGGGCCTTTTTCTGCACTCTGTCAGAGGGAGAATCAACCTCGGAGGGGTTCTACATCAACCTTTCTGCCCCTCCCATGATGTGTGAGTAGTTTACCTCAGACCTATGGGTCCATAGTTAGTAGCTACTCCCTCCGTCCCAAAATGTAAGACATTTTTTCACACTCTGGTAGTATGAAAAAACGTCTTACATTTTGAGACGGAGGGAGTAGATGGGTTCTTCTCTCTTTTTGATCTTCAATACAATGTTCTCCTTGATGTTCTTGGAGACCCATTCGATGTAATCACTTTTTGTGGTGTGTTTGTTGGGATCTGATGAATTCTAAGTTGATCAGATTATCTATAAATATTATTTGAGTCTTTTCTGAACTCTTTTATGCATGATTATTGTAGCTTTGTATTTCTCTCCGATCTATTGATTTGGTTTGGGCAACTAGATTGACTTTTCTTGCAATGGGAGAGGTGCTTTGTGATGGTTCGATCTTGCGGTGCTCAATCGTAGTGACAGAAAGGGACATGACACGTATTTGTATCGTTACCATTAAGGATAAAAAGATGGGGTTTATTTATGCATGAGTTTACTTTGTCTACATCATGTCATCTTGCTTAAGGCGTTACTTCATTCTTTATAAACTTAATACTCTAGATGCATGCTAGATAACGGCCGATGTGTGGAGTAATAGTAGTAGATGCAGGCAGGAGTCGGTCTACTTGTCTCGGACGTGATGCCTATATACATGATCATTGTCTTAGATATCGTCATGATTATTCGCTTTTCTATCAATTGCCCAACAGTAATTTCTTTACCCACCATATGTTATTTTCAAGAGAGAAACCTCTAGTGAAAACTATGGCCCCCGGGTCTATTTAAATCATATGTTAAAATCCAAAAATATATTGTTGCACTGTTATTTATGTTATTTTATTTATCTATCTATCACTACAAGATTTGATCATTGTAATTAACCGCCAAGGGATTGACAACCCCTTGTTTGTGTTGGGTGCAAGTATTTTGTTATTTTGGGTGTAGGTGCTGCTAACGAGTTGTTGTGTGATTCTTGATGTCGCTTGAACTACATCAATGTTTCCCCAGAGAGGATGGGATGACGCAGTACAACTATGGTAGGTATTTCCCCTCAGTTATGAAACCAAGGTATCAATTCAGTAGGAGAACCAAGCAACAGTATGTAAATGGTATCTGCACACAAAGAACAAATACTTGCAACCCGACGCGTAAGAGGGGTTGTCAATCCCTTCATGGTAAAAAGTTAGATAGATTTGTGGTAGATTGGATAAATAGCTCTCACCAAAATGCGAAATAAAATAAGTAATAAAAAATGCAGCAAGGTATTTTTGTGTTTTTGGAATAATAAATCTGAAAATAAAAGCGAATAAAAATATATCTCAAAGCAAATATGATAAAGAATAGACCCGGGTGCCATAGATTGCACTAGTGGCTTCTCTCGAGAAAATAGTATACGCTGGGTAAACAAATCACAGTTGGGCAACTGATAGAAGATCGAATAATTATGACGATATCCTGGCAATGAACATTATGTAGGCATCACATCCAAGATTAGTAGACCGACTCCTACCTTCATCTAATATTATTAATCCACACATCGACCGCTATCCAACATGCATCTAGTGTATTAAGTTCATGGAGAAATATGATAATGCAATAAGAACGATGACATGATGTAGACGATGTTTATTCATGTAGGAATAGCCCCCATCTTGTTATCCTTAATAGCAACGATACATGCATGTCTTGCTGCCCCTTCTGTCACTGGGAAAGAACACCGCACGATCGAACCCATCATAAAGCACCTCTTCCCATGGCAAGAAAAAACGATCTAGTTAGCCTAACTAAACCAAAGATTCGAAGAAGAAATACGAGGCTATAAGTAATCATGCATATAAGAGATCAAAGAAAACTCAAATAACTTTCATAGATATAGATCTGATCATAAACTCAAAGTTCATCAGATCCCAACAAACACACCGCAAAAAGAGTTACATGAAATAGATCTCCAAGAGACCATTGTATTGAGAATCAAAAAGAGAGAAGAAGCCATCGAGCTACTGCCCACGGACCCGTAGGTCTATGGTGAACTACTCACGCATCATCGAAGAGGCACCAATGAGGATGATGAACCCCTCCGTAATGGTGTCTAGATTGCATCTCGTTGTTCTGGAACTTGCAACGGCTGAAATTGTGCTTCGTCGACTCCCCTAAGATTTCTAGAATATTTGGGAATTTATAGGGCGAAGAGGCGGTGCAGGGGGGCTCCGAGGTGGGCGCAACCCCCCTAGGTGTGTCTGGGCCTCCTGGCGCGCCCTGGTGGGTTGTGCTCCCCTCGGGCCTCCCCTTTGGTACTTCTTTGGCCCACTGCGTGTCTTCTGGTCCAAAAAAAATCTCCAAAATCTTTCGATGTGTTTGGACTCCATTTGGTATTGATATTCCACGAAGTAAAAAAAGCAAAAAACAGCAAGTGGCACTAGGCACTATGTCAATAGGTTAGTCCCAAAAAAAGATATCAAGTTGCTATAAAATGATTTGAAAACATCCAAGAATGATAATATAACAACATGGAACAGTCAAAAATTATAGATACATTGGAGACGTATCAACATCCCCAAGCTTAATTCCTGCTCGGCCTTGAGTAGGAAAATTATAAAAAGGGAATTTTTTATGTGGAATATTGCCTGACATGTTCATCACATATTCTTTTCTTTTGTAGCATGGACATTTGGACTCTTATATGGTTCAAAGCAATAGTCTAGTTTTGACATGAAGATTTCAATACTCAAGCATATCAACAAGCAACTATGTCTTTCAAAATATCAACACTAAAGAAAGTTATCCCTAGCCCATCATGCTCAATCATTGATCCATTCATGAAACACACTCGCATATTAGCCACATCCAATGCTCAAGTACGATCATAGTGCCCCTTAGTCGGTGCTTTATAAGAGAATATGGAGACTCAAATAAAAATAAAATTGAAAAATGTAAATAGATAGGCCCTTCGTAGAGGAAAGTAGGGATTTGTAGAGGTGCCAGAGCTCAAAGCTTAAATTAAGAGATAAAAAATTTGAGAGGCATACTTTTCCCGTCAACGAAAACGACCGAGTATTCCCAACACTTTCCATGCTAGATGTATCATAGGCGGTTCCCAAACATCAAATAAAGTTTATTCCTTTTTTCCTCCATTCTTTCACACTCCACGGCTAGCCGTATCCACGGGTACCGTTCATACCAACACTTTCCAAGGAATTTATTATTTGACAACATAAACTAAATTTCCTTTTCATTTCGGGATTGGGCATCCCTATTACCGTCGTACTCTCGTGAAATGACAAGTGAAGAAACACTCATATTGAGAATAACACGTCTAGCACGGAAAATATTGGCCACCCATGCTGCTTCATGAGCGGTACGAGCACACAAAATGGAAATTCTTTTTGAAAATTAGAGGTGGCACATACAAATTTGCTTAGAACGACATGGGAATACCTCATATAGGTAGGTATGGTGGACTCATATGGCAAAACTGGATTTAAGGTTTTTAGATGCACAAGTAGCATTTATACTTAGTACAAGTGGAGGCTAGCAAAAAGATTGAGAAGTAACCAACCAAGAAACGAAAAATCACATAAGCGAGCATTAAGCATAACTAACACCGAATAATGCACCATAAGTAGGATGTAATTTCATTGCATAACTATTGACTTTCGTGCTTGCATAGGGAATCACAAACCTTAACACCAATATTCTTACTAAAGCATAATTACTCACCAACATGACTCACATATCACTATCATCATATCTCAAAACTATTACAAAGAATCAGGTTTATTTTGTCCAATGATCTTCATGAAAGTTTTTATTATATCCCTCTTGAATATCTATCCACTACAAAAAAAAGACACATCAGTGACATTTTGGGCCGAACAATTTTTTTTGTCATACTTATGACACTTCTATGACGATAATTGTGACAAAACCCAGTATCATCATAGATGTGGTGGGCTCCTACTTCTATGACAAAAAATCATGACAGAAACTGGACTTTTTGTCCTGGGTGGGCCGGAGATGCAGCTGCATGACATTCTTTGGGCCGTCCATGACAGAAAAAACCATGGTAGAAGCGAGGGCGAGGAAAATAGCGGGGAGTTCCCGGTTACGGTGGGTGGTCAGGGGCCGAGCGATGTGCGTTTCTCTCGTACCGTACACGCGTGGCTGCAAGGCGTTGGGCTCTAACTGAACCCGAGCGAGGTGTTGGGCTCTAACTGAACTCGAGCGATTGCACTAGCTATGTTACTGAACCCGAGCGATTGCACTAGCTATGTTACTGAACCCGAGTGATTCCTTCGCTACTGCTGCTAACTGAAGCTGATCAATGCTGCCTCTGGATGAATAGTGAGTGTTGCTGGGGGGTGGATAAACAGTGAGCGTTGCTGGGGGTTTGGATGAACAGTTCCCGGTGGGGGTGGATGAACAGGACCCCGTGGTGTTGCCTCTGGATGAACAGGACCTCGATCGATCGAGCTGGTTGGGGCTGGATGAACAGGACCCCGTGGAGGCCTGGATGAACATGATGACCTCGTGGAGGGCTGGTTGAACAGTAGCTGGTGGAGGGCTTGATGAACAGTAGCCCGTGGAGGGGTGGTTGAACAGTAGCCCGTGGAGAGGGCTAGTTGAACAGTAGCCGGTGGAGTAGCGCGCGGTGGAGGCTGGATGAACAGGAGCCCGTGGATGAACAATCTTTTGTCAGCCTAGGCAGTTGTCGAGGCGACGTGGGAGCGGAGGCGTTCGCGTCCCGTCGACCATACCATAATGGAATTTTGCGGGCGAGTGGGCGAAGAGGGTGCACACATGTTCCTTAAGTGCAAGGAATGTGAAGTTCCAACTGAAGGTGTAGTTTTCCAAAATCGGGGTAGTTTTGTATGTCATGTGAGGTAAGCATAGTTGCTCATGAGGTAGCGAGAGAGGGGGTGTTTGTGTTTGCCTAATATTATTCTATGTTGAAGCTCTGATGTACCACCCAGAGTGGTTGTTTGTATTTTGGGTGATATACCCAGGCATGGTTAAGTAATAAAATTATGCTTTCCCCTTTAAAGAAGTTCTTCAGAAGTCCTCTTTGAATGCAGATTTAAAGAGTGCACGAAAAAGGAAAAGTAGTATAAAAACATGGATTTTGAAATACGAGTCATTAAATGTTTCCATTTTTGCACTCACAAGGTACAGTGAAAAAGATTCTAAATAGTATTATACATTTTGTTTAGATGCACCCTTTTGTTGGAAAATGTATGAAGCGCAATGGCAAGTGTGTCATGTTTCCACTCGAGCTATCCAGTTTTAAATCTCCCCACTTACCTATAATAACTTAAAGCTAAGTTAAAGGAAGGAACATCCCCCATTAATTGTGTTTTCATGTATCCAAGCCATTGCTGCATAAAGATCCTCAAGTCCAAACCAGGGAGCCTTGTCCTTCATGATTTGCAAGTGGCCATTGGCGTGGTAAATCGTAACAACCTAAATTCACACATTCCCACCTCACCCGGTGAGGCCATATTCTTCTGATGTTTATTTTTTCCCTCAATCACCACATCACATGCTCATTTGTTCCCACCCCAACACCGCTTGTCGTGTCATAATTGCAATTTTCCATTGTAGTTGATGCACTAGTAGGTACGAGGTTGTTGTTTGTATGTGGACTTTTTTGGGTCAGCTGGGGGAGGATGTTGTACAATGGAAGGTTTGCTCTCATGGAGGTTGAAAAGCTATACATGATCTTACATCTGAGTTTTATATTTGTTCAGTTGAAAACCTGAAATTGGTGAATTAATAGTTTCTCCTAGTTGGTTTACTATATGACTTGGGGACTTTAGTGGGAAGCTAATACCTAGTGAAGTGAATTGCGCGTACTTGGAGTTTAGAGGTTCCATTTGTGGGATTTTATTGTCAAAATATATCTAGTTGGAAGCTTTGCAAATCAAAAGATGATGGGTTTTGTTGGAGTTGATGAGGGGGGATGACGGAGACATCTATTGTACACCCGACTGAAGGTTCTTATTTTTTGACATCGAAAATTAAATGCATCTAGATGAAACGTCTATGTTTTTCTATACAAAGATAAAGTCGTAGACCATTCAGTCGAAGGGTCTTTTGCTTTTATCTTTCAGATTTTGTAATTTCCAAATATTCAAAATTGTGTCCCGAGGGTGACGCGACCAACACCGCTCGTTCGATATATCATCCATACATTGGGCTAGATCAAATCAAGGGTCTATCACGAGCCGACAATAGTGACGTCACAACGATTTCGCTCGAGGACTGGTAACGGTTCAGTTTTCTCGTGTCCAGATGCGTTGTTGCCTTGTGAATATGTTAGGCTCATGGATTGATCTGTCGTGCGCTAAATCTATGTATTGCAAATTTGCGTCCAATTCCTTTTGTCTTTTTGCAACTGATGCAACGGTTCTGACGGCAGAACAAGAGGAGACCGCACCCTAGCGAGAGGGGTAAGCATTACGGGGTTGTTTGGATTGGATCCCCTGCATGGCCAGCAATATTTTGGCGTTGACTGGGACATTGTAGCTTGTTTGGATGGGCTCCAAAGTTTTGGCTCCCCAACTCACCCCAACTTTTCCTCTCTCCTTCTGTGCTAATTCATTAGCGAAATTGGGGGCGGCCGAATCGGCCGCCAACTTTTTGGCGCCCGAAACACCTACGGTTTAGTGTGGTGTTCTTGGGCAACAACCAAGCAACTCCTACATATTTACTCTTCGTTTGGAAATGCAAGGTAATTTTTGTTTGGTTGAGATTGAAAACAAGACATTGATCAATGATTACTCGATTTGCATTTTGTTTATATAATATGACATCATAATCATAATAGTTTTTTTAAATATGAATCTAGTGAGACACAACTTTATGTCACATATATGCACTTTGCGAGGTATACATACACTACATGATAATATGATAATCGTTGGTCAAACCATTATCTTAACAAAATAAAATGCACCTCGTATTTGGGGGAGAAAGATGGCCTTGCAAACAACGACCACTGGTGAAATAAAGAGATCTTAAAATCACACTGTAAAAAAAGCAGACATCGATCATCAAGGCATACTAATTTAGTAAGTATGGCGACAGCAACTAACTAGGCTTAGCTCGTTTTCGTTAGTCAGATCAGAGAGTTTAGTATTGCTCGCGGGAAAAAGAATCAGAGTTTGGTATGACGGGGTCGTACGGTGACATCGACGGGAGACTAGAGGACATATCAGTGCATAAAAGTATCGCGCCCTAAAATAATTTTAGCACGCCCCTGTAGCATTTTTAGTGCGCCGGACACAACATTTGTTCTGACAGATGCCTAAAAACACGCGTCCAAAAGAATACACAATGTAAATTGTGAAGCGCGTTCAATTCGGCGCCTCAAATTTGCAGCATGTGATAGCGTTTTTCAGCGCACGTTCAACCTTTTTTTACGCACGCACTGTTTTATAGCGTGTGCTGGAGCTGTCCAGCATCTAAAAAACCTGAATTTTAGCGCGTGGCCCAGTTTTTGGGCGAACGTTGAAGATGCTCTAAATGTGTGTGCGCGTGATCACCCGATTCTTCTTCCGGCAGCGCGGTCGCCGGGCTCGCGCTATGGTAATGGTACGAGAAAAATGAACAGGGTGTGTTGGGGACTTTTTCTACTTCAGTGATACTACTGTGCGCCGAAAGGATGATGCGTCCTGCAGAAGAATCCATCTCTTGCCACGCCGAAAGGATGCATCTAGCTATCAATCTATCGCATTTTTGCTTCACAGCGTTCCCAGCAGACGGACGTCAACGATGGCCGGTTTTGAAATGAGGTTTATTGTCCCCTGCCCCATCACTTACCGAAGTCTTTTTCAAATACAAGAGGCGAGGTAGATTCTTCAAAAGAAATTCGAGGTTCGGCCGCTCAAGGCCTTGACCTCGGGCGTTCAGCTCTGATCTATCGCTTTCCTGACATCAAATCAAAGGATCAAGAGTTGAAGACTCCACCTGAAAACGGAAGAACATTGGAGCACAGTGGTACCTGGTACTCAAATTATGCGCGCTGACAGAGCGAATTTATGACATCTTTATTCAATGGTACTATTGTACACCACACCACGGAGACGGGAGGATCCTACGCTAGCCACGGCTGCACCACCGCACACCGGGGGCGCCCGGCGCCCGGCCCCCGGCTCCCAGGCGGGCCCATACAGGTTACCCCACGTCTCTCCTGAGCTAGCCCCGGCGAACAAGGTCATCTCGCGGCCGCGCGCACCTCCTCCTCCTCGGCTCTTCAGATCTCCGGCTCCGGCGGCACCTCCACGGTGGCGGACGCCTCCGGGAGGAGGTGCTCGGGGCGGCACCCGGCGACGAAGTCGATGATCTCCTTGCCGGACTCCTCCGCGCCGCTGGGCGGCGGCGAGATCCGGAGCAGCACGGTGATGGCCACGAGGAAGAAGGCCGTGGAGACGAGCAGCGGCCAGAAGAAGGAGACCACGGCGCCGAGCCTGGGCCCGACGGCGGAGATCGACACCACGGCGACGGCGAGGAACGCCACCGCCGCCGCCGCACGCAGCCGGTGCTCCCACATTAGCTCCCCGAGCTTCGCCTTCGTCGTCATCGCCGGATCGGCGCCGCAAGCACGCCCGGAGAGCAGAGATCTACGGGAGGGAGGTCTGGCTAGCTGGCTAGCCCGGTGGCTTGGCCTCGGCTAGGGCTTTGGTTTTAGGAAGAGAGATGGGGGTTTCGTCGGAAGGGTGGAGACTGGAGAGTGGGGAAAGGTATGGTGATAAGCGTGGGGTTATCTCATACTCCTACTGAGGAGATTCGCCCTGCCGCCGCCTCCAGCCAACGTTGTGTGCTTTTTTGGGCATGCTTTTTTCTCGCAGCGACGGGGATGGCGTGGATGTAGATACTGTCGACGACGGTGCGCTTACCTTTTACGACGGAGTTCACCAAAATGCCCCCACACGCGCAGGACTGCTGTGCTCATGGGTCGCTGTGATTTGCTTCACTAGTGGTCTCGGACACGCGAATTCTTGATATTTCTTTTGGTTTTCTGTATTTGCCAAGGTCTGTTGTATACAAGTTTAAACCATTGGTAGCATGTGTTTACTGTATGATCCGCATAAACATAAAGTTTAAAGCACATTTCAATAAGGTCCACTGAAAGCAGCGGTTTTCTCAGCCAGCTCGCGTCGTGCAGAGGAGAGGAACACGGAGTCGAGTAGATGCGAGTAGGGGATGGCACACGTTCGCGTAAAAGTGACGGGAGGGACTGGGTCGCCTCCCGCCGAATCAGACGCCTCTATTTAGCCCCCTTCGACACACTTAACAACGGGAGCGATTGGATCATCTTCCGCCAAATTGGACGCCTCTGTTTAGCACCCTTCGGCTCACCTCTGGGGAATGCAAGGGGCTGTTAGCGTAAAAGCGATGAGAGGGATTGGCTCGCCTCCCGCCGAATCAGACGCCTCTATTTAGCCCCCTTCGACTCACCTAGCAACGGGAGCGATTGGATCATCTTTCGCCAAATCAGACGTATTTGTTTAGCACCCTTCGGCTCACATCTAAGAAATGCAAAGGGTGTGTTCGCGTAAAAGCGACGGGAGGGATTGAGTCGCCTCCCGCCGAATCAGACGCCTCTATTTAGCCCCCTTTGACTCACCTAGCGATGGGAGGGATTGGATCACCTTTCGCCAAAATCGGACGCCTCTATTTAGCATCCTTCGGTTCACCTTCGGGAAATGCAATGGAAAATTTGTGCACGCAACCAAACAGACTACAGGTCGACGTGCAGCATAAAGGGTTTCGGCGGGCCACAGGTACACTGCACACTAATACTGGTTGTACATCTGAGAGGGCATTTTGGGAAGGCATGTATTTTCGTTGTGTGATCTACAGCTGTTGGATTGTCAGGGTCCGTTTGGCGTTACACGGGCAATGCACGCAGGGGCGCAAGGGCCGGAACGTGGGGCCAACAGTGCGCATGTACGGCTCATGAGGGCTTCGTTGCTTGCTCACGTTGTTGGCACGTGCAACGCACTCGACTCACCTCCATGAATTCTCTCTCCCTTTTTTTAGATGAATGAATTCTCTCTCCCGTGACCTTGCGATGGGCAAGAGGACAGCCTGCACGCCAATGCTATACATCGCCTAAAGCCTAAGCATCGACTGCGGCTCACCTCAGTGGGCCAGCCCAGTAAAGCAGTTTTTGGGAAGCTTTTATGAACCAGTTTAGACTGGCCATAGAAGCTTCTCTCTCTGTGTGTGTGTGTGTAATTTTTGTTTCTAATATGTGTTTTATCGTTATCATCGGTTTTCTTTATTTTTTTTTCATTACATGCACTTTTTATTTCCAATACACGTTGTACTTCTTTGTGTACACACAGAACATTTTTTTGATACATGTTTTGAATACATGTCACACATTTTTCAGATACACACTCAATATATATTTTTGAGTGTTATGAAACATTTTACTAAACTAGAAGAACAATATTTCACATTGTATATTTTTTCTCTAAAAATGTCATGACATTTTTTCAAAACACGTGAACATTTCCTTAAAATGTCACGAACATTTATTTGATTGGTATGAAACATTTTTTTCAGTTACAACTTTTTTTATAAATTGTATAAACATATTTAAAAAAATCATGATCATTTTCTAAATGTCACATTCTTTTTTTTGAATAGTACAAACAGTTTTTGGAAAGTGGGTGATTTTTTTTACAGTGTGTTACCATTTTTAAATTACAAGAAGTACGTTAAATAAATTAATGTTTGAAATGTTTTTTTGTAGTATTCTCGAAATGTAAACAAACCTAGAAAAGGAAAAGAAAAGAAAACTGAACGTAACAAGAAAACTAATGAAACTAACAAACGTAACACTACTAGGCCAGCCCACCATACACCTTGTTTGATGCGGGGGCCTAGATGCGCCCAGCCTGCCATTTCTCGTCTCACAACTTTGTTGCTTGTTCTCATTTGATATCGGACCCATTGTGAATCGGGTTGGAATCTCGTTTACTATTTTGCAATCTTTACTTTCCAATCTATACAACAAAAATACCAAAAATATTTACTTTAGTATCTCTATTAGATCTCACTTTTGCGAGTGACCATGAAGGGATTGACAACCCCTTTATCGCGTTGGTTGCAAGGTTCTTGATTGTTTGTGCAGGTACTAGGTGACTTGTGCGTCGTCTCCTACTGGATTGATACCTCGATTCTCAAAACTGAGAGAAATACTTAAACTACTTTGCTGCATCACCCTTTCCTTTTCAAGGGAAAAACCAACGCAAGCTCAAGAAGTAGCAAGAAGGATTTCTGGTGCCGTTGCCGGGGAGATCTACGTCAAGTCAAGCCATAACAAGTACCCATCATAAACTCTTCTCCCTCGCATTACATTATTTGCCATTCGCCTCTCATTTTCCTCTCCCCCACTTCTAAAGCGATTTTCAAAAACCTTTGCCTTTTCTTTCCCCTCTTCCGTTCGTCTCTTTTTGCTTGCTTCTTGTGTGCATGTGTGTTGGATTGATTGTTTGTCACGATGGCTCAAGATAATACTAAACTGTGTGACTTTTCCAATACCAACAACAATGATTTTATTAGCACTCCGATTGCTCCTACTATCGATGCTGAATCTTGTGAAATTAATACCGCTTTGTTGAATCTTGTTATGAAAGATCAATTTTCTGGCCTTCCTAATGAAGATGCCACAACCCATCCAAACAACTTCGTTGATTTGTGTGATATGAAAAAGAAGAAAGATGTGCATAATGATATTGCTAAATTGAAGCTATTTCCGTTTTCGCTTAGAGATCATGCTAAAACTTGGTTCTCTTCTTTGCCTAAAAATAGTATTGATTCATGGAATAAGTGCAAAGATGCTTTTATCTCTAAGTATTTTCCTCCCGCTAAGATCATCTCCCTTAGGAACGATATTATGAATTTTAAGCAACTTGATCATGAGCATGTTGCACAAGCTTGGGAGAAGATGAAATTAATGATACGTAATTGCCCTACATATGGTTTGAATTTGTGGATGATTATACAAAAAAATTATGCTGGATTAAATTTTGCTTCCAGAAATCTTTTAGATTTGGCCGCGGGAGGCAGTTTTATGGAAATAACTTTAGGAGAAGCTAATAAACTCCTAGACAATATTATGGTTAACTATTCTCAATGGCACATCGAAAGATCTACTAGTAAAAAGTTCATGCGATTGAAGAAATTAATGTTTTGAGTGGAAAGATGGATGAACTTATGAAATTATTTGCTAATAAAAGTGTTTCTTCTGATCCTAATGATATGCCTTTGTCCACTTTGATTGAGAATAATAATGAATCTATGGATGTGGATTTTGTTGGTAGGAACAATTTTGGTAACAACGCGTATAGAGGCAATTTCAATTCTAGGCCGTTTCCTAGTAACCCCTCTAATAATTATGGTAATTCCTACAATAACTCTTATGAAAATTTTAATAAGATTCCCTCTTATTTTGAGAACAGTGTTAAAGAAGAGTTCGCAAAAGAATTTCAATGCTTTGATTGAAGAAAAATTGTTTAAGATCGATGAGTTGGCTAGGAACGTGGATGGAATTTCTCTTGATGTTGATTCTTTGAAACTTTGATCTATTCCACCTAAGCATGATATCAATGAGTCTCTCAAAGCCATGAGAATTTCCATTGATGAGTGCAAAGAAAGAACCGCTAGGATGCGTGCTAAAAAAGATTGGTTTGTGAAAGCGTGTTCTTCTAGTTTTCATGATAATAATGATGAAGATCTAAAAGTGATTGATGTGAATCCTATTAAATCTTTGTTTTCCAATATGAATCTTGATAAATATGGGACTGGAGATGAGTCAACTTTAGTTAAAAGGTGTCCCAATGATTCGAAGTTTTTAGATCTAGATGCAAAAATTGATAAAAGTGGGTTTGAGGAGATCAAAACTTTAGATAGCAATGAACCCACTATTTTGGATTTCAAGGGATTTAATTATGATAATTGTTCTTTAATAGATTGTATTTCCTCGTTACAATCCGTGTTAAATTCTCCTCATGCTTATAATCAAAATAAAGCTTTTACTAAACATAGCGTTGATGCTTTGATGCAATCTTATGAAGAAAAGCTTGAACTAGAAGTTTACATCCCTAGAAAACTTTATGATGAGTGGGAACCTACTATTAAGATTAAGATTAAAGATTATGAATGATATGCTTTGTGTGATTTGGGTGCTAGTGTTTCCACGATTCCAAAACTTTGTGTGATGTGCTAGGTTTTCGTGAATTTGATGATTGTTCTTTCAATTTGCATCTTGCGGATTCCACCATTCAGAAACCTATGGGAAGGATTAATGATGTTTTTATTGTTGCAAATAGGAATTATGTGCCTGTAGATTTCATTGTTCTTGATATAGATTGCAATCCTACATGTCCTATTATTCTTGGTAGACCTTACCTTAGAATGATTGGTGCAATTATTGATATGAAGGAAGGAAATATTAGATTTCAATTTCCGTTAAGGAAGGGCATCAAACACTTTCCTAGGAAGAAAATTAAACTGCCTTATGAATCTATTATGATAGCCACTTATGGATTGCATACCAAAGATGAAAATACCTAGATATATTCGTGTTTTTATGCCTAGCTAGGGGCGTTAAACGATAGCGCTTGTTGGGAGGCAACCCAATTTTATTTTTGTTCTTGGCTTTTTGCTCCTGTTTAGTAATAAATAATTTATCTAGCTTCTGTTTAGATGTGGTTTTATGTTTTAATTAGTGTTTTTGCCAAGTAGAACCTTTGGGAAGACTTGGGTGAAGCCTTTGCGATCTTGCTGTAAAAAACAGAAACTTTTGCACTCACAAAAATAGTTGTCATTTTTTATAGAAGAGTGCTTTTAGGTTGATTATTTTGCAGACGATTAATAGAAAAATTCCTCACGTCCACCAATTTATATCAGAATTTTTAGAGTCACGGAAGTATTCGAAATTTACAGATTGCTACAGACTGTTTTGTTTTTGACAGATTCTGTTTTTCGTGTGTTGTTTGCTTATTTTGATGAATCTATGAGTAGTATCGGGTGGGTCTGAACCATAGACAAGTTGGAATACAATAGTTTTAACACCAATATAAATAAAGAATGAGTTTATTACAGTACCTTAAAGTGGTGGTTTATTTTCTTATACTAACGGATCTCATGAGATTTTCTATTGAAGTTTTGCGTTGTGAAGGTTTCAAGGTTTTGGGTAAAGATTTGATGGATTTTGGAAAAAGGAGTGGCAAGAGCCTAAGCTTGGGATGAATAAGGCACCCCAAGGTAAAATTCAAGGACAACCAAAATCCTAAGCTTGGGGATGCCCCGGAAGGCATCCCCTCTTTCCACTTCGTCTATCGGTAACTTTACTTGAGGCTATATGTTTAGTCACCACATGATATGTGTTTTGCTTGGAGCGTCTTGTATGATTTGAGTCTTTGCTTTTTAGTTTACCACAATCATCCTTGATGTACACACCTTTTGGGAGAGACGCGCATGAATCGGAATTTATTAGAATACTCTATGTGCTTCACTTATATCTTTTGAGCTAGACAATATTGCTCTAGTGCTTCACTTATATCTTTTTAGATCACGGTGGTGGTTTTATTTTATAGAAATTGTTGATCTCTCATTCTTCACTTATATTATTTTGAGAGTATTTTAGAACAACATGGTAATTTGCTTTGGTTATAAAATTAGTCCTAATATGATGGGCATCCAAGATGGGTATAATAAAAACTTTCATATAAAGTGCATTGAATACTATGAGAAGTTTGATTCTTTATGATTGTTTTGAGATATGAAGATGGTGATATTAGAGTCATGATAGTAGAGTAGTTGTGAATTTGAGAGATACTTGTGTTAAAGTTTGTGATTCACGTAGCATGCACGTATGGTGAACCGTTATGTGATGAAGTTGGAGCATGATTTATTTATTGATTGTCTTCCTTATGAGTGGCGGTCGGGGACGAGCGGTGATCTTTTCCCACCAATCTATCCCCCTAGGAGCATGTGCGGAGTACTTCGTTTCGATAACTAATAAATTTTTGCAATAAGTATTTGAGTTCTTTATGACTAATGTTGAGTGCATGGATTATATGCACTCTCACCCTTCCATCATTGCTAGCCTCTCTAGTACTGCGCAACTTTCGCCGGTACCATACACCCACCATATACCTTCCTCAAAACAGCCACCATACCTACCTATTATGGCATTTCCATAGCCATTCCGAGATATATTGCCATGCAACTTTCCACCGTTCCGTTTATTATGACACGCTCCATCATTGTCATATTGCATTGCATGATCATGTAGTTGACATCGTATTTGTGGCAAAGCCACCGTTCGTAATTTTTCATACATGTCACTCCTAAATCATTGCACATCCCGGTACACCGCCGGAGGCATTCACATAGAGTCATATTTTGTTCTAAGTATTGAGTTGTAAGTAAATAAAAGTGTGATGATCTTCATTATTAGAGCATTGTCCCAGTGAGGAAAGGATGATGGAGACTATTATTCCCCCACAAGTCGGGATGAGACTCCGGACTAAATAAAAAAATTTAAGAAAAGAGGCCATAAAAAAGAGAAAAGGCCCAAATAAAAAAATGAGAGAAAAAGAGAGAAGGGACAATGCTACTATCCTTTACCACACTTGTGCTTCAAATTAGCACCATGATCTTCATGATAGAGAGTCTCCTATGCTGTCACTTTCATATACTAGTGGGAATTTTTCATTATAGAACTTGGCTTGTATATTCCAATGATGGGCTTCCTCAAAGTGCCCTAGGTCTTCGTGAGCAAGCAAGTTGGATGCACACCCACTTAGTTTCTTTTGTTGAGCTTTCATACACTTATAACTCTAGTGCATCCATTGCATGGCAATCCCTACTCACTCACATTGATATCTATTGATGGGCATCTCCATAGCCCGTTGATACACCTAGTTGATGTGAGACTATATTCTCCTTTTTTTGTCTTCTCCACAACCATCGTTCTATTCCACCTATAGTGTCATGTCCATGGCTCACGCTCATTTATTGCGTGAAGATTGAAAAAGTTTGAGAACATCAAAAGTATGAAACAATTGCTTGGCTTGTCATCGGGGTTGTGCATGATTAAATACCATGTGATGAAGATAGAGCATAACCAAACTATTTGTAGGGATAGCTTTCTTTGGGCATGTTATTTTGAGAAGACATGATTGCTTTGTTAGTATGCTTGAAGTATTATTATTATTTTTATGTCAATATTAAACTTTTGTCTTGAATCTTTCGGATCTGAACATTCATGCCACAATAAATAAAATTACATTGATAAATATGTTAGGTAACATTCCACATCAAAAATTTTGTTCTTATCATTTACCTACTCGAGGACGAGCAAGAATTAAGCTTGGGGATGCTTGATACGTTTCCAACGTATCTATAATTTTTTATTGTTCCATGCTATTATATTATCTGTTTTCGATGTTTAGTGGGATTTAATATGCTGTTTTATATTATTTTGGGACTCACATATTAACCGGAGGCCCAGTGCCGGTTTCTGTTTTTTTTGCCTATTTTAGAGTTTTGCAGAAAATGAATACCAAACGGAGTCCAAACGGAATGAAACCTTCGCGGTGATCTTTCTTGGACCGAAAGCAAACCAGAAGACTTGGAGTTGAAGTTAGAAACGCCACAAGGCGTCCACAAGGCGGGAGGGCGCGCCCCCCACCCTCGTGGGACTCTCGTAGCCCCACTGACGTACTTCTTTCGCCTATATATACTCTTATACCCTAGAAACATCAGGGGGAGCCACGAAACCACTTTTCCACCGCCGCAACCTTCTGTACCCGTGAGATCCCATCTTGGTGCCTTTTCCGGCGATCTGCCAGAGGGGGATTCGATCATGGAGAGCTTCTACATCAACACCATTACCTCTCTGATGAAGCGTGAGTAGTTTACCACAGACCTTCGGGTCCATAGTTATTAGCTAGATGGATTCTTCTCTCTCTTTGATTCTCAATACAAAGTTCTCCCAATGTTCTTGGAGATCTATTTGATGTAATACTCTTCTGCGGTGTGTTTTCCGAGATCCGATGAATTGTGGATTTATGAACAAGATTATCTATGAATATTATTTGGTTCTTCTCTGAATTCTTATATGCATCATTTGATATCTTTGCAAGTCTCTTCGAATTATCGGTTTAGTTTGGCCTACTAGATTGATCTTTCTTGCAATGGGAGAAGTGCTTAGCTTTAGGTTCAATCTTGCCCAGTGACAGTAGGGGCAGCAAGGCACGTATTGTATTGTTGCCATCGAGGATAAAAAAATGGGGTTTATATCATATTGCTTGAGTTTATCCCTCTACATCATGTCATCTTACTTAATGCGTTACTCCGTTCTTATGAACTTAATACTCTAGATGCATGCTGGATAGCGGTCGATGTGTGGAGTAATAGTAGTAGATGCAGAATCGTTTTGGTCTACTTGACACGGATGTCATGCCTATGTTCATGATCATTGCCTTAGATATCTTCATAATTATGCGCCTTTCTATCAATTGCTCGACAGTAATTTGTTCACCCACCGTAATACATGCTATCTGAGAGAAGCCACTAGTGAAACCTATGGCCCACGGGTCTCTTTTCCATTATATTGCATCTCTTTAAATCTCGTTTACTATTTTGCAATCTTTACTTTCCAATCTATACAACAAAAATACCAAAAATATTTACTTTACTATCTCTATTAGATCTCACTTTTGCGAGTGACCGTGAAGGGATTGACAACCCCTTTATCGCGTTGGTTGCAAGGTTCTTGATTGTTTGTGCAGGTACTAGGTGACTTGTGCGTCGTCTCCTACTGGATTGATACCTTGGTTCTCAAAACTGAGGGAAATAATTATGCTACTTTGCTGCATCACCCTTTCCTCTTCAAGGTAAAAACCAACGCAAGCTCAAGAGGTAGCAGTTTGCCCGCCTCGTCCCCCGGCAGCGGGTGCGTCCCCGGTGGACTTGTCACCCCGTGACCTGGCCCCTCTGGTGCGCTCAGGTGCAGAGAGCGACCTATCCAGCGTGAGTATGTTGGTTCTGCCTACGACCACTCCACACTCCCCCGACATGGTGTCGACTAGCACCTCCTCATCCCTGTCATGGATGCTGGCCCGACACCCTTGCTATGATCTCTGGGCGATGGCCCCCGGTCCTCCTGCGCCGTGCCCGGGGTGCCTACTCCTGGCACGGATGTGCCTCCCTCCCCAGCGCGACTTGGGGTGGTCTCTCTGCCCCCTAGACTCGCCTTAGCTTGCGGACTCCATCCGCCCAATGTCTCCACTAGCCTCCCCACGCGCATCTTTGCGGCGCGCCCCTGTTGGGAAATGTAGCATGCAATTTCAAAAAAATTCCTACGCTCACGCAAGATCTATCAAGGAGATGCATAGCAACTAGAGGGGAGAGTGTGTCCATGTACCCTCGTAGACCGAAAGCGGAAGCATTAACTTAACGCGGTTGATGTAGTCGAACATCTACATCAACATTTTCTTGAATCAACCAATCAAGTACCAAACGCATGGCACCTCTGAGTTCTACACATGTTCAGCTTGATGACGTCCCTCAAACTCTTGATCCAGTAGAGGTACGAAGGATTCGATGAGTTCCATCAGCACGACGGCATGATGACAGTGTTGGTGATGTGATCCGCGCAGGGCTTCGCCTAAGCACTTCGACAATATGACCGGATGAGTAAACGGTGAAGGGGGCACCGCACCCGGCTAAGAAACAATTGTTGTGCTTTGGGGTGCCCCCTGCCCCCGTATATAAAGAAGGAGAAGGGACGCCGCTGGCCCTAGGGGGCGCGCCAAGTGGGGAGAGTCCCACTAGGACTCCTAGTCCTAGTCGGCTCCCCCCTTCCTTCCAATGGAGGGGGAAAGGGGAAGTGGAGGGAGAGAGCGAGAGGGAGAAGGAAAGGGGGGCCGTGCCCCCTCCCCCTTGTCCAATTCAGACTCCCTAGGGGGGGGCACCACCTCTTCCGGCCTACCTCCTCCTCTCCACTATGGCCCAATAAGGCCCATTACTTCCCCGGGGGGTTCCGGTAACCCCTCGGTACTCCAATATTTACCCGAACCTCTCTCGAACCATTCCGGTGTCTGAATATAACCTTCCAATATATCAATCTTTACCTATCAACCATTTCGAGACTCCTTGTCATGTCCATGATCTCGTCCGGGACTCCGAACAACCTTTTGTCACCAAAACACATAACTCATATAATACATATCGTCATCGAACGTTAAGCGTGCGGACCCTACGGTTTCGAGAACTATGTAGACATGACCGAGACACCTCTCCGGTCAATAACCAATAGTGGAACCAGGATGCTCATATTGGTTCCCACATATTCTATGAAGATCTTTATCGGTTGAACCACAATGTCAACATATGTTATTCCCTTTGTCATCGATATGTTACTTGCCCGAGATTCGATCATCGGTATCTTCATACCCAGTTCAATCTTGTTATCGAAGTCTCTTTACTCATTCCATAGTGCATCATCCCATAACTAACTCATTAGTCACATTTCTTGCAAGGCTTCATATGATGTGCATTACCGAAAGGGCCCAGAGATACCTCTCCGATACTCAGAGTGACAAATCCTAATCTCGATCTATGCCAACCCAACAAACACCTTCGAAGATACCTGTAGAGCATATTTATAATCACCCAGTTACGTTGTGATGTTTGATAGCACACAAGGCATTCCTCCGGTGTCCGAGAGTTGCATAATCTCATAGTTAGAGGAATATATATTTGACACGAAGAAAGCAGTAGCAATAAAACTGAACGATCATTATGCTATGTTAACGGATGGGTCTTCTCCATCACATCACTCCACTAATGATGTGATCCCATTCATCAAATGATAATTCATGTGCATGGCTAGGAAACTTAACCATCTTTGATCAACGAGCTAGTCTAGTAGAAGCATACTAGGGACACGGTGTTTTGTCTATGTATTCCCACATGTATGAAGTTTCTGGTTAATATAATTCTAGCATGAATAATAAAAATTTATCATGAATAAGGACATATAAAATAACAACTTTATTATTTCCTCTAGGGCATTTTTTCCTTGAGCCTCGTCCTCTGCCTCTCCGACTGTCGTGCCTGTGGTGGCGGCCACGATGGTTACCACTTTGGTGGCTGCCCACCCTCTGCTCCTGCGGACGATGGCCTACGCTAGGCAGGGACGGTCGATCTCGTCTCTGGTGACGGTGTCGCATCGCAGTGCTCGGATCGACACTGCTCGACCGGCGGATAGCCCGACGTTGCCCATCCCAGAGCGGGTTGCGCTCTAGGCCGCGGCCCAAAACCTCGAGTCAGGTACCACAGACACCCCTACTACTACTTCTACATGTTCGTTCTCTGCACTTGAGTCGGATCCGCTGGGCCACCTTGTGAAGGTCGCGGCGGACTCGGTGATTGTCTTCAGGGGGGGGGGAGATCGCCCGCTCCCCCTGCTAGGTTAGCTCGAGGGAATTTGTGCATGGGAAATCCTAGAGGGGCGGTTGGCCGAGGCTCGAGCGCGCATGACCAACCCATCGGCCGCCACGCCTCGTGGGCAGCCCCCCTTCCGGGGACGGCTAGTCAACCCTCGTTGGAGGTGGTTGAGATCCGCGGACGCACTCGCTCTCGCATAGCCGCCCTTCACGCACTGAGCGCCTCCCGTGTCTTGGGGTCAAGCAGCCCCCCAATGGATCCTTGATGCGGACCCTTATTTGGAACATCTGCGGCTTCAGCCAAGAGGGCCGCCACCATCAACTCATTAAGTACATGCGTGACGAACACATTAACATCGTAGCCATCCAAGAAACCATGTGCACAGAGTTCTCCCTGTTGGAGCTCGAGCGCTTGAGCACCCACCTGTTCACCTGGCATTGGCTCCCTTCTAGTGGGATCGCTGGGCACTAGGGTGGCATCCTCTTAGGTGTGAAGGATGCCACTTTTGAGGTAGGTAGCATGGCCCGGGGCGAGTTCTTCGTTAGCATGGAGCTCTTTGAGCAAGCGATTAACTTCAAGTGGGAGGTCATAATCATCTACAGCCCCGCTGACCATAGCCGATCTACCTTCTTCCTCAACGAGCTTTCGAGGAAGGTGTCAGCCGCCCAACTACCTATAGTGGTGGGTGGAGAATTCAACCTCCTCCGCTTCGCGGAGGATAAGAGCAACGACCTTATCAACTTTCCTAGGATGCAGATGTTCAATGAATGCATTGCTGAGCTCGAACTCCGGGAGTTGGATAGGGTGGGTACCAGGTTTACCTGGACCAACTGCCAGGCCAACCCGACCCGCTCCATCCTAGACCGGATCTTGGTCTCGCCGGAACGGGAGCTTCACTACCCCTTTGCTTCCTTCCGAGCCCTAACTCGCATTGGCTCGGACCACACACCCCTTCTTCTCTCATCGGAGAATGAGCGCCCACCCGCCCCGCCTAGATTTCACTTTGAAACATTCTGGCTTAACCAGAATGGTTTCATCAAAGCTGTCCGAGATCGTTGGGGGTGGAGGCCCATCTCTCTCCCCATCGGGCCCTATTGGCTGTCAATGATTGGCACTTCTGTGCCAAGTGCTCCAAACAGTTCATGAAAGGTTGGGGCGTGAACTTGGGCCATGACTTGTGGGAGCGCAATAAAGCCATTCTCGAGTCCATTCAGGCCCTAGACCTTCAGGCAGACTTAGTTGGCCTTGCCCCTGATGAGTGGCTGCTTTGGTATGATCTCGAGGACCAGCTTACAGTCATTGACACCAATGAGGAGGCTTATTGGCGCCTCTGCGGGACCCAAAAGTGGGCCCTCAAGGGGGACACCAATGCGGCATACTTCCAGGTCATCACCAATGGACGTTCACGGCAAAACACTATCCCATTGCTTTGGGATGGGGAGACCCTAGTTCAGCACCTAGTCGACATTCGGCCTCACGTAGACGGGTTCTACAAAGCCCTCTTCTCTTCCTCCCCTCCAGGAGGCCTAGCTTTAGCAGTGGATTTCTGGACTGGCATCCAGTGCATTTCAGCCGCAGAAAATGCTACCCTCACGGCTCCGTTCTCTGAGGAGGAGGAGGTCTGGATGGCCATTAGCGACATGAATCCGACTTCCGCACCGTGTCCTGATGGACTCCTGGTGAAATTCTTCCAGGTCTTCTAGAGCGGCATCAAACGCAAGGTGATGGCCTTCTTCTAGGAATTCTACGTAGGATCCATCGACCTCCGCCGCCTCAACTTCGGGATCATCTCTTTGATTCCCAAGGTTCCCGGCGCTTTAGAGATCCGACAGTTCTGCCCAATCACGGTGATCAATGTGATCTTTCGCATCCTGGCAAAGGGGTACACCAATAGGGTGACACGTTTGGCCAACCGCATTACTCAGCCTGATCAGTCGGCTTTCATCAAAGGACGTTATATCTTGGATGGAGTCCTGTAAGTGCATCTAGTGCCCCTTAGTGATTTTGGTGTATTGAAGACTTATAGGTTAAGGGACTAATGCGTTTGTGAGTGTACACAGGTCTATAAGTCTATGAGGAGTTTGATATTTACAGGGAAAGTCGACCCCTAAAAATGAATATCTTCGACTGAAGATTTTGGTATTTCTGAAGACTTTCATGAAGACTTTGAAAGTGAAGAAATTGGTGTTACCGTGAAGACTTGATATTCATGCGAGGAATATGAAGCTTGAACACTTTCGTTTTCATAGTTTTGTTTTTCTCTTTCTTAAGTCATAGGAAACACCGTACTGTTAAAGGGGGTCGAGGAAATACTAAGGAAAAATTTCCAAGTGATGCTCAACTCAAAATCCTACACCTACCAAACCCTTCGAGTGAAGCCTTTGGAAATCTCATACAGTTCAGTCAATTTCTTCAGTGACAGAGATGAAGTTCTTCTGGTCGCTGAGGAATTTGTTCTGACTGAGGAGTTAGGAATTCGCCAGTGCGGATTGCCTACACAGTGAGGAACATGATAGCCCTGAGGAATTTGAGAGTCAAATTTCCGACCGTTGCTGTGCTGCGCGCCAGCTGTCCCAAAATATCTTATCCACCCAACGGTCATATCAGACAAGGGCATTTATGTCTTATCATGTCGGGCTGCTCCCTAGGCTATAAATAGCCGCCCCCTACAACCACTAGCTGGTTGGCTGCTCCGAGAGAAACTGACACTTGTCATTTGAGAGCAACCCATCCTCCGAGGACTTTGAGCGAAAATCATCGAGTGAGGAAAAACCCAAACCCAAACACCTACAAACCCCAAAGTGATTGAGCATCACTTAAGAGATTGATCCTGCATGGATCCGACGCCTGTTACCTTTGAAGACTGTGCTTCTTCCAGATGGTTAGGCGTCATGGTCTAGAGCATTCAAGAGGAATTGTGGATCGCCGAGTGACCGAGTCTGTGAAGGTTTGGAAGTCGCCTGAAGACTTACAACGAGTGATTGGACGAGATCTGTGTGATCTTAGTTCAAGGAGAATACGGTGAGGACTTGGTGTCCTGAGCTGCGTGCTCAGCGACTGGGTGTCTGGGACCGCGTGTCCTCGAGTTTAAATACTCAGCCGCTCCAACCAGATGTACAACTGAGACAACAGTTGGAACTGGTCGAACAAATCATTGTCTTCACCAACGTTACTGGTTCTATTTCCTCAACTCTTTCATTTCCTCATTACTGTGTTGAGTGATTGTTCATATCTGTGTTTGAAGACTTTGACTGAAGACTTTCTCAATTTCCTCAGTTCTATTTCTTCAATGTGTGTGTGTTCATCTTGTGATATCCTATGTTTACGCTTTCTGTACTTTGTGCCTGTCTTCATTTCATCATGATGACTATGTCTGTATCCTGTTATACTTACTTTTGAGTACTTATTCCGCTGCTAGTAGTTCTTCGCTAAGGAATTTCCTCACCTGCAAATTCCTTAGTGAAGAATTCATAAAAATCGCCTATTCACCCCCCCTCTAGTCAATATAACGCACTTTCAATTGGTATCAGAGCAAGGTACTCCGTTGTTCTGTGTGATTTTGGTTTAACCACCTGGAGTTCTAGTTATGTCAACTGCAGGTATGATCAAGGTCTCCGCTGGGTGTCCTACCTTCGATGGCACGGACTACCCCTACTGGAAGAATAAGATGCGAATGCATCTTGAAGCAATTGATAACGATCTCTGGTACGTTGTGGAAAATGGTGTTCCCTCAGTCACACCTTCTTCGAATGCTGCTGATGTGAAGAGATTCAAGCAACTCGATTCTCAAGCGAAGAATATCATATGTGGCCATCTGAGTAAAGGACAGTATGGTAGAGTGAGTGCTTTGGAACCTGCTAAGCTTATCTGGGATAGGCTCTCCAAAGTAAACAAAGGAGTCTCAACTCAACGTGACTCTCGTGTTGACGTTCTTCGCAATCTCTTCAACCGCTTCAAAAGACTCGACAATGAAAATGTTCAGCAAACCTTCGATCTCCTCACTGACATCTCAAATGAGCTTCAAGCGCTTGGCGCCACTGACATCACCGACCATGAGGTGGTGAAGAAATTGCTGAGATCGCTAGATTCCTCATTTGATACTCTAGCACTGATGATTCAAGAGCGAGCTGATTACAAGTCACTAGATCCCGCTGATATCCTTGAGAGGCTAAATACTCATGAGTTCCAGCTTGCTGAAAAGAGAGATCTCTATGGTTCAAGCTATGGCAAAACACGTGCCCTGAAGGCCAAGGCTGTGTCTGAATCTGAATGTGAAGACTCTGGTAGTAGCCTCGGTGATCCTGAAGAATTGAGCCAGGAGCTAGCACTGCTCGTGAAGAAGTTCCAGAAGTTCTCAAGACGTGGTCGCTTTGGAAAATCCTCAAGAAGCAGTGATTCCTCATCAAGTGACTATAAGAGAAGACTTTGCCACAAATGCAAGAAACCTGGTCACTATATTCAGGATTGTCCTCAATGGGAAAAGGAATTAAAGAAGAAGAAATACAAGGATTACAGTTCTGATGACGCTAAGAAGAAGAAGAAATCTTCAAAATCTTCATCATCAAAATCCTCGAAGTCTTCATCTCACAAGAAGAGCAGCTCCAAGAAGGCTCGGGCATTCATTGGCAAGGAAATGGACTCTGAAGCTGAATCTGAGGAACATGAGGAAGAGGAGGCATCTGAGGAGTCCGAGTCTGGTGTGGCGAGTCTGGCTCTCGCTACTGCTTTCGTCAGCAAGTCTATCTTCAACTCTGAAGAAATTGACCGCACCAACAAGGCTGACGAAGACAATGATGACTACGCTCCCACCTATTGCTTCATGGCAAAAGGTGCCAAGGTAACAAAATACCCCTCCTCTGAATCTAGTGAGGATGAATCTGATGAAAATCTTAAGCCCAGTTACTCTAAACTTGCTAAGATTGCTGTGAAACAACAAAAGGCTATTGAAAAACTTCAAAACATGCTAGACAAAAGTGATGATATGTTGGGTGATGAAATGGACCGCACTAAAGACTTAACTGTAAATCTTCAGAGACTTCAGTCTAAGTTTGACAACCTTCAGAGTCATCATAACACTCTCTTATCTGATCACGTGAAGCTTTCTTATGAATTTCTTCAAAGAAAGCAAGATCTTGAGAAGCTAAGAGTGAGTTATGAAGATCTTCAGAAGGATCGCGATTCATTACTTGCTCAACAAATCAGCGCTACTCAAGAAGAATTTGTTCCTCCATGCTTAAAGTGCATTGAACGTGAATCTTCTAATTCTTCACCTGAATGTTCAAATGCTTCAACTGTTACAAATTCTTCACCTGCCTCTGCTATCACTAATTCCTCATCTGAGGACATTGCTAGTACTACTAATGATGCAAGGTTGAAGGAATTGTACATGACAGGCATGTACAAAAGCCTCAAAGGGCATCGGATTCTTTGTGATGTGCTCAAAAAGCAGATCCTCAACAGAAACCCTAGGAAAGAGGGTATTGCCTTTGAGAGGAAACTCAATGCTGATGGAACATATTGGAAGCCTGAGCAGTACCCCAAAACCTCATGGGTTGCTGCAAAGGGACCTCCAGTTGATCCATCTAACTTATCTGGCTTTACATGTGAATCTTCTCATTCTTCTGATGAGTCATTTGACTCCAACTATAAACTGTTCAAAAATCAGAATGGTGAAGTATTTGCTAGATATGTTGGAACTAACTGCAGGAACGGTTCCCCTATGAAGAAAATCTGGGTTCCCAAAAGTTATGTTGAAAGTCTTCAGGTGAATGTCCTCATGACACCACCTGTGAAGAACAGGAACCCCAGATCAAATTCTTCATATGGACCTAATTCTTCACATGGATCAAATTCCTCAAACGGATCAAAGTCCTCATATGATCATCATCGTGCTAACCCCTCTGTTTCGCAGGGTAGAGCTAAGGGCTATGAATATGCGCATTATTCTTCAAATCATTATGTTCATAAGTCCTCGAAGAATTTCTCTGCTTATTCATATGCTTACCCTAAACCCTCTTATGTGAAACGAAATGGATTGGCCTCTATGCCACCTTTCTCATATGGTGCTCGCAGAGTGATGAACTCTTTGCCACCCCTTCAGATGTGGGTGGTGAAGAAAAAGAACTAATCCTTTATGCAGGGTCAGGTCTCCAGACGTGCTTTAAACGTCTGAAGAATTTGCTGGAGGCCTGACAAAATGCCTGAAAGGACGCAGGCGAATCATGATGAAATGAACTTTCATTTCACACGTCCTCATACTGAAATATCTGTTTTACTGTTTGATGAAATTCATCTGATGAACTTGATATCATATTCTTCACTGATGAAGTATATGAGATCGTAAGTTGCACTAATTCATCTGCAGGATGATCAGCCCAAAGTCAACGAGTGGGTTCTAGATAGTGGATGTACAAATCACATGACTGGTGACAAGAACCTATTGATGGATGCTCCCTTAACACCGTCGCATCTGAAGCACATCATCTTCGCTGACAAAGGCAAAAGTCAGGTATTGGGTCTAGGTAAGGTTGCGATCTCAAAGGATCGACACATGGACAAAGTCATGCTTGTCGAGTCCTTAGGATACAACCTCATGTCTGTCTCAATGCTTTGTGATCTTGATATGGTTGTTGTCTTTGGAAGATATCGATGTGTTGTGATCATGGAAGCTGACTATTCCAAAGTCTTCGAAGGCTTTAGGAGAGGAGATCTGTATATTGTTGATTTCTCTACAGGACCACAACCAGCAATGTGCTTACTTGCAAAAGCTTCAGAAGGCTGGCTATGGCATCGACGACTTGGTCATGCTGGCATGAGGAATCTGAACACGCTTGCGAAGAAGAAGCATGTCATTGGCATTGAGAATGTCAAATTCCTCAAGGATCACTTATGTGGAGCTTGTGAAGCTGGAAAGATGACCAAAGGCCAAGCATCCAGCGAAGACTATCATGACCACTACTCGTCCATTCGAATTACTTCACATGGATCTCTTTGGTCCTAATCATTATTCTGCTGTTTCGAATGATGCATCTCTATATGGCTTTGTTATTGTTGATGACTATTCTCGTTACACATGGGTACACATTGTCACTTACAAACATGAAGTGCAGGAAATCTTCAAACGATTTTCCTCGAGGGCTTCAACCAACTTTGGTGTGAAGATCAAGCACATCAGAACTGACAATGGGACCGAGTTCAAGAATTCCGGTCTTGATGGCTATCTTGATGAACTTGGTATTACTCATGAGTTATCTGCTCCTTATACTCCTCAGCAGAATGGCGTCGTGGAGCGCAAGAACAGAACCCTCGCTGAAATGGCTCGCACTATGCTTGATGAATACAAAACGCCTCGTCGTTTTTGGATTGATGCAATTGATACTGCGTGCCACATCATCAATCGGGTATATCTTCACAAATTCTTCAAGAAGACTGCCTATGAACTCCTCACTGACAAGAAACCCAATGTGAGTTATTTCAAAGTCTTCGGTGCTAAATGTTGGATTAGAGATCCTCATCACAATGCTAAATTTGCACCGAAAGCACATGAAGGTTTTATGCTTGGTTACGGAAAGGACTCGCACACCTACAGAGTCTTCAACAACGTTCTTCACAAGGTTGTTGAAACTGTAGATGTGCGGTTCGATGAAACTAATGGCTCGCAAAGAGAGCACCTACCTTCTGTGATAGATGAACCAGAACCTGAGGATTCTATCAAGTTCAAGGCTACTGAGGATGTTATTCCTACCGAAGAATCTGTTGAAGAATTCATTCCAGAACGTGAAGAAAATCGAGCTGGTGCACCTGATGAAAATGCTGAAGAAAATGGTGCTGAAGAAAATGCTGATCAAATTCCTCAACGACAACC
The DNA here is from genome assembly GCF_018294505.1 of Triticum aestivum. Taxonomy (NCBI): domain Eukaryota; kingdom Viridiplantae; phylum Streptophyta; class Magnoliopsida; order Poales; family Poaceae; genus Triticum; species Triticum aestivum. Next base: position 554,691,426 of record NC_057801.1, read on the forward strand.
AGCTCATCCTCGCATTGCAAAAGAAGTGCAAGTTGAAAAGATCATCGATGACATTCGAGCGCCAGGTCCTCTCACACGCTCAAAAGCTTCACATTTATCTAACTTTTGTGGGCACTATGCTTTTGTCTCTATTACAGAGCCCACTAAGGTAGATGAAGCATTTCTGGAGCCTGAGTGGATTCAGGCCATGCAAGAAGAATTACATCAGTTCGAGCTCAACAATGTCTGGGAACTGGTCAAACGTCCAGATCCTCGCAAGCATAATATCATCGGCACAAAGTGGATCTACCGCAACAAGCAAGATGAAAATGGCCTTGTGGTGAGGAATAAGGCACGACTTGTAGCTCAAGGCTACACACAGGTTGAAGGAATTGATTTCGATGAAACTTTTGCACCTGTTGCTAGACTTGAGGCTATTCGCATATTACTTGCTTATGCTAACCATCATAATATTATCTTACAACAAATGGATGTGAAAAGTGCATTCCTCAATGGTAAGCTTGAGGAAGAAGTATATGTTGCTCAACCCCCAGGTTTTGAAGATCCAAAGAATCCTGACAAAGTCTTCAGACTTAACAAGGCCCTGTATGGCCTCAAGCAGGCCCCTCGGGCGTGGTATGACACTTTGAAGGAATTCTTCATGAAGAATGGCTTCACACCCGGTTCACTCGACCCTACTCTCTTTACTAAATCTTATGATGGTGAACTGTTTGTGTGCCAAATATACGTTGATGATATTATCTTTGGCTGTACTGACCAACGTTATAGTGATGAATTTGCCTATATGATGAGTGAAGAATATCAAATGTCTATGATGGGAGAGTTGAAATTCTTTTTAGGTCTTCAAATTCGTCAACAGCACAATGGTATATTCATATCTCAGGAGAAATACCTCAAGGAAGTTCTGAGGAAATTCGGCATGCAAGACTGCAAAGGCGTCAAAATTCCTATGCCCACAAATGGCCATCTATGCACTGATGAAAATGGTATTGACTTCGATCACAAGGTATACCGCTCCATGATTGGCTCTTTATTGTACTTATGTGCATCTAGGCCAGATATAATGCTTAGTGTTTGCATGTGTGCCCGATTTCAAGCTGCACCGAAGGAATCACACCATAAGGCTGTGAAGCATATTCTTCGATATCTAGCTCACACACCAACACTAGGATTATGGTACCCCAAGGGCTCTACTTTTGATCTCATTGGATATTCTGACTCTGACTATGCTGGTGATCGTGTGGACCGCAAGTCAACATCTGGTACTTGTCATTTCCTCGGACGATCTTTGGTCTGTTGGTCCTCGAAGAAACAGAACTGCGTATCACTGTCTACTGCAGAGGCTGAGTACATTGCTGCTGGTTCTTGCTGTGCTCAACTGCTATGGATGAAGCAAACCCTCAAGGACTACGGCATCAACGTGAAGAATGTGCCTCTCCTCTGTGACAATGAGAGTGCCATCAAGATTGCTCACAACCCAGTTCAGCACTCGAAGACAAAGCACATTCAGATTCGTCATCATTTTCTTCGTGATCATGTGTTGAAGGGCGACATCTCCATCGAGCACGTGAAGACTGAAGAACAGCTAGCCGATATCTTCACAAAGCCCTTGGATGAGAAGAGATTTAGCAAGTTGCGGTGTGAGCTAAATATCTTAGAATCTTCGAATGTTCTTTGAAAAGGACACACATCCTGACACTTATGCAAAATTGATGACTTAGATGTGCAACACATGAAGAAACGTTTTTCTTCAATCAATGAAGAATAACACTCTAAGTGTGAAGAAATTAATGAAGAATTTGATTCTCAGAACCCTACGACAATTGTACGCGGTGTCTGAAATCATCATTCTTATACGGTGGGTCACGCCACCACCAAAGTTGAAAATCTTCATTTTTGAAATTCCTTAGTTTTTGAAATTCTTCAGCTTTTCAAATTCTTCAACTTTGCAAAATCTTCAATGTTTCCGTCGTTTTTCTTCATTGACTATATATATATATATGAGTTTATGTCCTCTACAGCATTCACTTATGGCTATTTCTTCAAGTTGCATTTTTCTGCTAAGTGAATGTGATCGGACCCTTCCCCCTCTATGCTATACTCAACCCAGTCTATTCACAAATTCTTCATGTGCGTTCTATTTGAAACTCGTTCAAAATCTTCACTGTGTCCTTGACAGCTGAAGAATTTGCGAACGGAACTTTAAAATTAATCTTATCCAAAATTTTCGGTTTTACCGCTCAATCCGTTCCGGATCCCACGATAGACTTATCTATTCACCCACGATCTAACACGATCTCCACTTCTCAGTACGTGGGTGACACATGTCAAGTGAAGGAGAAGGGTCAGGGGCAGGTTCGTCCTAAGTCTTCGGGCGAACAGTTTTTCACTGCGACTATAAATACCCCCTCATCCCTTCCTCACTTCCTTTACTCCGCTCGACCGCTCTCTCTCTCGCTCGAGCTCCTCAAACCCTAGCGCCGCCGCTACTCCATCGTCGCCGGTGAGGAAGAGCTTCACTGCCTCGACCTCGTCGCCGTCGTACTCGCGCCGACCGCGGAAATCTTCACTCCGCCGCCGCCGTAGCTGTCTTCCTCCGCCAAGTTAGGGCGTGGAAGATCTACACCGACGAACTTCACTGTTCTGCTTCTCAGTTCGTCGTGTTCTTCACACAGGGTAATTAAAAGTTACATTTACTACCCCTTTTGATTCGAAATTTCACAACAAAATCTTCAAAGGTGTTTTATTCTTCAAATCCTCACACACAAAACACCTCACTAGTCATCTGTTCTTGATTCGTTTCTCTAAGCATCGTTTTTCTTCAAGATTCCTCAATTGTGTGGATCTTCGATCTATACAACTCTGGAACCTAAGACAAAGAACGCTTAGTGAAATTCTTCAAGGCTCATCTGGTCAAATTCCTCAAACTTGTTCTTTTTGAAAAACCTTCTGAGAACGCATATGACCTCTCCAAATTCCTCGCAACTATACTCTGTTCACAGGTACTCATGTCCGCTGCTGAATCACTAGGTTCTCATCAACTTAACTCATTTGCAGCGTTCCTCGAAGAAAAGTTGCATACTTCTTCAGAAAATTCGATTGTTCAAATTCCTCATCTGAAGAATATGGCTGATGGTAAGAAGCCGCAGAAAGGAGGAAAGAAGCCTGAGGTCATGACTGCTTTTGAAATCCCTGAGGACCATCTATGCTGATTATTGCACACCTGATGAGGCTAAGTACGGAAAAGAAACCAAAACTCAGCGCAAGGTGCGCATACAGAAGATTGAACGGAGATGGGCAAGAGAATGGAGGGAGTACAGATATGTGACTCCAAAGTATATGAAGAAATTCACACTTAATCCTCCATGCCCAAGAGCTCCATTGGCACCTGGCCAAGAAGCTGACCCCACCAGCATCAAGCGTGGTGAGGATTTTCCTGAAGAATGGGCCAAGCGCCAAGCTAAGTTGGCAAGACAAGCCAAAGAAGCAGTGAGGAAATTCAATGAAGACTCTGCTGCTGCTACTGCCACTGAGGCCTCTGTCAAGCCAAGAAAATCAATGGCAAAGAAGCCTGCTCACAAGCCAAGTGCTTCACCAACTATGCCCTCACGGCCAAGTTCCTCAGCAATGCCCTCACGGCCAGAATCTTCAAAGCCCTCACGGCCAGATTCTTCAAAGCCCTCACGACCAGTTCCAACTACTGCTCCTCCTCCAAAGTCCTCAACTGCTCCGGCAAAGTCCTCAACACCTGTACATCTGGCCACATGCCAAAGGACAATTGGCATCTCTATTGCCTCTGGTGCCTCAGCAAGTTCCTCAGCTGCACCAAAATCTTCATCAGGCCCCACTCTGTTGAAGACTAAGGCAACGGCTGGTCGAGGTCCTCGGCCAAGTCCGAAGAAGAAACAGGTTGCCTTCCACGTGCCATCTGACGATGAAGCTGATGATGATGAACTTGCAGAAATCATCAGAGACCGACAAGAAAGGGCCACTAGAGCCAAAGGCACAAATGTGCCACTGCTTTTGGATCCAAGGGCGATCCTTGATTACATTGATCTCTGGCACAAGGATCCAAATACTCCTATGCCTGATTTCAAGTTGACTCCTGGTCAAAGTCACATGCTGACCCATTTCATCACTGAAGAGAAATGGAAATTTGAGAAGGCCAGGCAGATCAAGAAGACTCAGTTCAGAAAGGAGAAGTTCCTGAAGAATAACGTTGTCAATATGACACCTGATGAACTCCTCAAGATCCAAGCTGAAATCAAAACCCTCAGCAATGACTTCAATGCTTACTATGCTGATTGGCAAGGAGCCAAAGTCAGGTTTGTGAAACTGACTGAGAAATTCACAAATGTTGCAGCCCCATCGCAACAAGAAATTCCTCATGCTGAAGCATCTGCTCAGCCAACTGAAGAACATGCCAGCACCGCTGATGACATTCAGGCTGCTGAAGAAAATGCTAGTTCCAGGGCTGATGACTCCATTCCAGCCGCTGAAGAAATTGTCAGGGCATCCACTAGTGGTGCGCCTGAAGAAACTGAAAATGTCAGGGCAACTGCATCAGTTGCGCCTGAGGAAATTCAACCAGATTCCTCAGCTCCTCCTGCGCCTACACCAACTCCAATTCTTCCATGTGCATTCGATGTGAAGAAGACCAAGGCTGCAGAGCGAGCTGCAGTGAAGAAAAGGAAAGCATCCAGTGCTTCAGAATCTTCAGCTCCAAAGAAGATGAAGCCTCTGACAAGCTCTATTGAAAATCCAATTGATGCTGTTCCAATTTCCACCATGTCATCAAAGGACCTTGTTCCTTTTGGTGAGGAATATGTGATCCCAAGCGGATCTAATGAAGAACCTCAATCTGCTGCTTCGTCAGAGCAGGTTGATGAAGAAATTGAAGTGGATGCGATCCCTTCAACACTGTTGCTTCCTCGCCAATGCCTCAGTTCACAGCTGAAGAGGCTGGCGTTGAAGAAATTGAAGATGAAGACGTGGACATTGGCTGCACAACGCCAGTGATGAATGATGACTTTTGGGAAAGTCAGCACCCCAATACTCCACTCTTCACCCCACTTCAACAAATACCTCAGTCCCCTGCACCAACTGTTCAAATGGGCTCTGAAGAAACTCATCCCACTCGTCTGTGCATGAAGACATTCCAGCCGCTAGTGCTGAAGAAGCTGCTGTTGTTGAACCCTTGAACACGCAGCCTGCTACTGAAGAGGAACCAGAAATTCCTCAGCCTGAAGAACCTGAGATTGCGATTCCAGAGGTTGTGATGCAACTCACTGACACTCCAGTGCCCAAGCCAACGGATCCATTCTCAAAGAAGCAAAAGTTCAAGGCTGAAGATTTCTTCAGCGAGCATGTGTTCTTCACTGACTATAACCCCTATGACTCTGCTCGCATAAGGAAGAGGCGTTTCTGGACTGCTAGTCAAGCAAATTTCTATTCCTCAGTACTGTTCAACAAAGACAAAGTCTTCGATCATGAACACATTCCTCATGTAGACATGGAGTCTCTGCCGTGCTTCGAGCCAGTCCTCAGTGTTCTTCACGATGCTGGACTGCTAAATTTCTGCACTGACATCTGTGACTGGAATGAAGAACTCATTCTTCAATTCTATGCAACGCTGCACATCACAGGAAACTCTGAAGATGTGAATTCATGGGTGTTGGACTGGATGTCTGAAAATACTCACTACAAGGCACCAGCAACTGAATTGCTTCGTGCCCTCCCACTCAGTCCTCCCCTTGACGGTGCTCGTTGTGTCTACAGTGAACCTGAACTTTCAAATCATTTCATGCAAGTGCTGATGAAGCCTTGAAGCCAGGGCAGGCTCCTCGAACCAAATTCCTCGTCAAGGAATTACTATATGTGCCCCGGACTGTCTATCGCATTCTGACGAAGACAATGAGTCCTATCAAAGGCCACGACTCAAATGATGAAGAGGTCGTTGGCATCATGAAGAACATGCTTTTCAATATCATTCATGGCGTTCCCGTCAACTTCCATGATTTCTTCATGAGGACTCTGGCGAATATTGCTATGTCACCATTTGAGCTGAAGCCTTATGCACCATGGATTATGAGATTCATCAGGACAAGGGCTTCACTAAATTACAAAGCTGACACTTTGAACCATGGCAGCTACTTGCCTCCGATTGAAGTCCTCAAACGGACATATTCCTCAGCTGATGACAAAGGCAAGGCAACTGCTGTGATAGATGAAGGCATTCGTCCATTGGATGGTCAATTTCGCAAGGCTGCATCCTACTCCACCAATGATGACTCTGCCACACATGACTCTGCCGCCAAGCAAAATCCTCAAGCCACAGCTCCCAGGGTGATGACTGATCGTGAGTTACTCCTCAGTCTTCATCAGAAGGTTGATCGCAATCATAAATGGGTCAAGCGTCAGTTTGGTTCAATTCTTCACAACATGACCTCAACACACAATGCAGTGAAGAAAAACCAATACTACCTCCATGAAACCTTCAACCGTACCTGGGCTGTTCTATCTCATGTCTACAGCGCTGCAGATCTGAAGAATATGGGTCTCAAGGAAGAATTTGACTGGTCTGCACCTCCACCGAAGAAATTCAAGAAGGTCAAAGTTCCTTCCTTGGTGGCCAGCTCCTATTCTTCATCACGCGAGACTGATGAAAATGAAGACTTGGACGACACTGCGGCAGGCCCTACTACAACAACCGACCCCAACAACGCTGGCGCTCCTCCATCAACTTGATATTCTTCAGGGGCGTTAGTCCTCAGTTTCGATCCTTTTGGTCATTCGATGACAAAGGGGGAGAAATTTGAGTTAGTCTTCAAGCGGGTCTATTATATGGGCGTTTTTTTGCTAAGTTACAACTCTCGTTCTTCTGAAACTTTATTGGATCGAGTTGTAATCTTAAACCCGATGGTGCCCTGATACTTTTGATGCACTGTGCTTTGATACTCTCGATATGTTATTCTGCATGCTTGTTCCTCATTAATATTATTGCACGCATGCTGAATTTCATCAGGCACCATATTTCATCATGCATTTCAAATTCTTCATATTATATGTCAAATGCGTGTATGAATTACAAGATATAGGGGGAGATCTCCATGATTCAACTCTTCAAGTGTGCATTGCTTCAAAAGCAAATTCCTCACTATGCACATCTTCAGGGGGAGTTCTTCTATATCTTGCAATCAAATTCCTCAATATCAGTACTTACACTTCACATGTTTATCCCCGTTGAAAACTTAACCTATATTGTCATCAATCACCAAAAAGGGGGAGATTGTAAGTGCATCTAGTGCCCCTTAGTGATTTTGGTGTATTGAAGACTTATAGGTTAAGGGACTAATGCGTTTGTGAGTGTACACAGGTCTATAAGTCTATGAGGAGTTTGATATTTACAGGAAAAGTCGACCCCTAAAAATGAATATCTTCGACTGAAGATTTTGGTATTTCTGAAGACTTTCATGAAGACTTTGAAAGTGAAGAAATTGGTGTATCTGTGAAGACTTGATATTCATGCGAGGAATATGAAGCTTGAAGACTTTCGTTTTCATAGTTTTGTTTTTCTCTTTCTTGAGTCATAGGAAACACCGTACTGTTAAAGGGGGTCGAGGAAATACTAAGGAAAAATTTCCAAGTGATGCTCAACTCAAAATCCTACACCTACCAAACCCTTCGAGTGAAGCCTTTGGAAATCTCATACAGTTCAGTCAATTTCTTCAGTGAAAGAGACAAAGTTCTTCTGGTCGCTGAGGAATTTGTTCTGACTGAGGAGTTAGGAATTCGCCAGTGCGGATTGCCTATACAGTGAGGAACATGATAGCCCTGAGAAATTTGAGAGTCAAATTTCCGACCGTTGCTGTGCTGCGCGCCAGCTGTCCCAAAATATCTTATCCACCTAACGGTCATATCAGACAAGGGCATTTATGTCTTATCATGTCGGGCTGCTCCCTAGGCTATAAATAGCCGCCCCCTACAACCACTAGCTGGTTGGCTGCTCCGAGAGAAACTGACACTTGTCATTTGAGAGCAACCCATCCTCCGAGGACTTTGAGCGAAAATCATCGAGTGAGGAAAAACCCAAACCCAAACACCTACAAACCCCAAAGTGATTGAGCATCACTGAAGAGATTGATCCTGCGTGGATCCGACGCTTGTTACCTTTGAAGACTGTGCTTCTTCCAGACGGTTAGGCGTCATGGTCTATAGCATCCAAGAGGAATTGTGGATCGCCGAGTGACCGAGTCTATGAAGGTTTCGAAGTCGCCTGAAGACTTACCACGACTGATTGGATGAGATCTATGTGATCTTAGTTCAAGGAGAATACGGTGAGGACTTGGTGTCCTGAGCTGCGTGCTCAGCGACTGGGTGTCCGGGACTGCATGTCCTCGAGTTTAAATACTCAGCCGCTCCAACCAGACGTACAACTGAGACAGCAGTTGGAACTGGTCAAACAAATCATTGTCTTCACCAACCTTACTGGTTCTATTTCCTCAACTCTTTCATTTCCTCATTACTATGTTGAGTGATTGTTCATATCTGTGTTTGAAGACTTTGACTGAAGACTTTCTCAATTTCCTCAGTTCTATTTCTTCAGTGTGTGTGTCTTCATCTTGTGATATCCTATGTTTACGCTTTCTGTACTCTGTGTCTGTCTTCATTTCATCATGATGACTATGTCTGTATCCTGTTATACTTACTTCTGAGTACTTATTCCGCTGCTAGTAGTTCTTCGCTAAGGAATTTCCTCACCTGCAAACTCCTCAGTGAAGAATTCATAAAAATCGCCTATTCACCCCCCTCTAGTTGATATAACGCACTTTCAAGTCCTAGTATTTCATGAAGTCCTTCATGAGGTTCGACCCGGACGCCTGAAGGCCGTCTTCCTGAAAATCGACTTCCACAAATCCTAGGACATGGTCAGCTAGACCTTCCTTTGGGAAGTATTGCTCCATAAGGGGTTTGACGACCGCTGGGTCACTCGGGTCATGCAGATGGTCTCATCCGGGCATATCGCGATCAACATCAACGGCGAGATCGGTCCCTACTTCCCCACCCTTTGTGGGGTTAGACAGGGTGACCCTTTCTCGTTGTTCCTCTTCAACATATTGGTTGATGATTTTGTTACCATTCTCGACAAGGCAAAGGCCGCAGGAAACATCCGAGTGTTAGTATCGCATCTGGTGGGTGGACATGGTGTATCCCTCCTCTAGTACACCGATGACACCATCATTACGGTCGAGGGATCCATGAATGATATCACGAATGTTAAATTCCTCTTACTATGCTTCTAGGAGATGTCGGGTGTCAAGATTAACTTTGATAAGAGCGAGGTGGTGGTGATGGGCCATTCCCCTACGGAGAGCGAGAGTATAGCCAACCATCTCGACTGTCAGCTCGGCTCCTTCCCCACTTCCTACTTGGGGATTTCCATTAGTGACTCTCGGCTCTCCGTTGTGGACTTGAGGCCTTCGGTGCCCAAGCTTCATCACCGTACTGACCCTTGGCAAAGCCGTTGGTTGTCTAAGGCAGCACAGACGATCCTCATTAACCCCTCCCTTTGCAGCCTCCTCCTGTTCATCACGAGCTTCTACAGCCTGCCCGAGACACTTCACCATGAGTTCGGAATGGTCCAAGCTCATTTTTTCTGGGCCAGCGAGGGTGATAAGCAGAAATACCATATAATGTGTTGGACTGAAATCTGCAAACCTCGGGACCATGGGGAAGTCGGCATCACGTCCTCCAAGCGGATGAAAATTGCCATCCTAACGCGTTGGCACTCGAGGATCGCCAATGGGGACGGTGGACTGTGGCTCCACATTATCCAGAAAAAATATTTGTGTGACCAGTGATGACCCACAAGTATAGGGGATCTATCATAGTCCTTTCAATAAGTAAGAGTGTCGAACCCAACGAGGAGCAGAAGGAAATGATAAGCAGTTTTCAGCAAGGTATTCTCTTCAAGTACTGAAATAAGTGGTAACAGATAGTTTTGTGATAAGATAAATTATAACGAGCAACAAGTAACAAAAGTAAATAAAGTGCAGCAAGGTGGCCCAATCCTTTTTGTAGCAAAGGACAAGCCTGGACAAACTCTTATAATAGGAAAAGCGCTCCCGAGGACACATGGGAATATCGTCAAGCTAGTTTTCATCATGCTCATATGATTCGCGTTCGGTACTTTGATAATTTGATATGTGGGTGGACCGGTGCTTGGGTGCTGTTCTTACTTGAACAAGCATCCCACTTATGATTAACCTCTATTGCAAGCATCCGCAACTACAACAAAAGTATTAAGGTAAACCTAACCATAGCATGAAACATATGGATCCAAATCAGCCCCTTACGAAGCAACACATAAACTAGGGTTTAAGCTTCTATCACTCTAGCAACCCATCATCTACTTATTACTTCCCAATGCCTTCCTCTAGGCCCAAATAATGGTGAAGTGTTATGTAGTCGACGTTCACATAACACCACTAGAGGCTAGACAACATACATCTTATCAAAATATCGAACGAATACCAAATTTACATGACTACTAGTAGCAAGACTTCTCCCTTGTGCCCAGGAACAAACGTAACTACTCACAAAGCATATTCATGTTCATAATCAGAGGGGTAATAATGTGCATAAAGGATCTGAACATATGATCTTCCACCAAATAAACCAACTAGCATCAACTACAAGGAGTAATCAACACTACTAGCAACCTACTAGCACCAATCCCGGACTTGGAGACAAGAATTGGATACAAGAGATGAACTAGGGTTTGGAGATGAGATGGTGCTGGTAAATATGTTGATGGAGATTTCCCCCTCCCGATGAGAGGAGCGTTGGTGATGACCATGGTGATGATTTCCCCCTCCCGGAGGGAAGTGTCCCCGGCAGAACAGCTCTGCCGGAGCCCTAGATTGGTTCCGCCAAGGTTCCGCCTCGTGGCGGCGGAGTTTTGTCTCGAAAAGGTTCCCTCTTCTTTTTTCTGATCGAAAGACTTCATATAGGAGAAGATAGGTGTCGGAGAGCCACCAGGGGGCCCATGAGGTAGGGGGGCGCGCCCAGGGGGGGCGCGTCCCCACCCTCGTGAGCAGGGTGTGGGCCCCCTGGCCTTCATCTTTGGCGACGATTTTTCTTTATTTATTTTAAGGTATTCTGTGGAGTTTCAGGACTTTTGGAGTTGCGTACAATAGGCCTCCAATATTTGCTCCTTTTCCAGCCCAGAATTCCAGCTACTGGCATTCTCCCTCTTCATGTAAACCTTGTAAAATAAGAGAGAATAGCCATAAGTATTGTGACATAACGTGAAATAACAGCCCATAATGCAATAAATATTGTCATAAAAGCATGATGCAAAATGGACGTATCAACTCCCCCAAGCTTAGACCTCGCTTGTCCTCAAGCGGAAAGCCGATAACAATAAATATGTCCTCATGTTTAGAGGTAGAGGCGTCGATAAAAATAAAATACGGACATGAAGGCATCATGATTATTTTCATAACAGCAACATATAAAGATTTTGTCATATGATTACTTATGTTCAAGTGATGATCTTTTCACAAAGCCAAAAGCATGAATCAGAAACCTTATTGAGCACCAACAAATTATAACCTCAGTCATTGAAGCAATTGCAATCTATCATAACATCGGAAAGAGTCTATGTCAGAGCTTAAAAGCAAGTCCACATACTCAACTATCACTTAGTCCTTCATAATTGCTAACACTCACGCGATACTTGTGGTTACGGAGTTTTAGTCGGACACAGAGAAAGATAGGGGCTTATAGTTTTGCCCCACAACCTTTTACCTCAAGGGTAATGTCAACAATAATAATTCATGCTCCCCCACATCCAATTAGATATATATATATATCATGTTCTTTCCAACACGTTGAGCTTGCCAAAGGATAAAATGAAATAAAGAAAGGTGAAGATCACTATGACTCTTGCATAAGGTAGAGAATAATAATTAAAGATAGGCCCTTCACAGAGGGAAGCAGAGGTTGTCATGCACGTTTAGAGTTGATGCACAAAATCTTAATGCAAAATAACATCACTTTATATTGCCCCTTGTACGTGAACCTTTATTATGCAGTCTGTCGCTTTTATTGCGTCCACAACAAGTTCGTACAAAGCTTATTTCTATGCACTAATAAGTCATGCATATTTAGAGAGCAATTTTTATTGCTTGCACCGATGACAACTTACTTGAAGGATCTTACTCAATCCATAGGTAGATATGGTGGACTCTCATGGCAAAACTGGTTTAAGGGTATTTGGAAGCACAAGTAGTATTTCTACTTGGTGCTGAGAATTTGGCTAGCATGAGGGGGAAAGACAAGCTCAACACATTAGAGGATCCATGGCAACATACTTTATCTCAGATATAAGAAAACATAACTCATTATGTTGTCTTCCTTGTCCAACCTCAACTCTTTAGCATGTCGTATTTTAATGAGTGCTCCCAATCATAAAAGATGTCAATGATAATATATCTATATGTGAAACCTCTCTTTCCTTATTACTTCCTATTAATTGCAACGATGACCAAAGCTATATTTGCCAAATCCCAACAACTTTTAATCATCATACTCTTTCTATGTGAAGTCATTACTTTCACTAAGATCAATATGAACTCTTTGATTCTTTTTATTCTTTTTCTTCTAATCACCCAAGATCATGGCAAAATACTCAAGCCCTTGACTCAACACTAATCTTTATTATATAGCTCACGGACTTGATTACAAAGAAGGATCATAAAGCAAAACTCAAAACTAGATCATGCCATGACTTTATTCTACTAAATCAAGATACTACTAATAGGATTGAACTAAGAAAAACGGTAAAGATAGGAGTTGTGATGGTGATACGATACCAGGGCACCTCCCCCAAGCTTGGCAGTTGCCAAGGGGAGTGCACATACCCATGTGATTATGTCCTCGGAGGTGATGATGATGGTGGATAATCGCACATCGAGCGTAAAAGTTCCTCCAACTTGCGGATAATGCCCTTGAGCCCAACAATATGATCCTTCAACAAAATATTCTCCTGTGTAAGATACTTGTTCTGTATGCGGGCTAACTCAATCATCTTGAAAGCTTCAATCTCTCTTGGAGTGAAAAGGTTAGGTAAAGGTTGAGGGATATCTTCTTCTTTCACCACCAGAGCTTGAGCCTCAATGGTCTTCTTGATCTCTTCTGGTTCCTCTCTTTTCAACTCTATCTTCAATAGCCAAGCATCCTTGTCTTCGTTGTTGGAGGAGGGAGAAATCATGGTGCTCTAAATCTGCAACGGAAACAGCTCGAAACGAAAACAGAGGATATTTGCGTGATACGGTGGTCAAAACCTTCAGGAGAATATATAATGAATTTTTACCGACCAAAATACGTATTGTACAAGAAAATGGAGTCCGGAGGGCACACGAGGTGCTCACGAGGTAGGGGGCGCGCCCAGGGGGGTAGGGCGCGCCCTCCACCCTCGTGGAGGCCTCATGTCCTCCCCGGTCTGCTACTTATTTTTCTAAATATTCCAAGAAATATTGCCTTAAAATTGTTTTGGAGTCGGTTTACTTACCGTACCACATACCTATTCCTTTTCGGAGTCTGGAACGTTCTGGAAAGTGTCCTTTATGTATTCCTCTGGGGTTACGGTTTCAATAATATTGGTTTCAACACTTATAGAATTACCTGAGATATAGTGTTTGATTCTTTGACCGTTTACCACCTTTGGATTTGCGTCTGCAAAGTTGTTGCTTTTTATGGCACCGGAACGATAGACCTCCTCGATAATGTAAGGACCTTCCCATTTAGAGAGAAGTTTTCCTGCAAAAAATCTTAAACGAGAGTTGTATAGCAATACATAATCACCTACATTAAACTCACGCTTTTGTATCCTTTTGTCATGCCATCTTTTAACCTTTTCTTTAAACAACTTGGCATTTTCATAAGCTTGGGTTCTCCATTCATCAAGTGAGATAATATCAAATAACCTCTTCTCACCGGCAAGTTTGAAATCATAGTTGAGCTCTTTAATAGCCCAGTATGCCTTGTGTTCTAGTTCGAGAGGTAAGTGACAAGCTTTTCCATAAACCATTTTATACGGAGACATACCCATAGGATTTTTATATGCAGTTCTATAGGCCCATAATGCATCATCAATTTTCTTGTACCAATTCTTTCTGGACCTATTGACAGTGTTTTGCAAAATTAATTTGAGCTCTCTATTGCTCAATTCTACTTGACCACTAGACTATGGGTGATAAGGAGATGCAATCCTATGATTAACGTTATATTTAGCAAGCATTTTACAGAAAGCACCATGAATAAAGTGTGAACCACCATCAGTCATTAAATATCTAGGGACTCCAAACCTCAGAAAAATAACTTCCTTAAGCATTTTAATAGAAGTATTATGATCAGCACTACTAGTTGGAATAGCTTCTACCCACTTAGTAACGTAATAAACAACAACTAAAATATGTGTGTAACCATTAGAGGCAGGAAAAGGTCCCATACAATCAAAGCCCCAAACATCAAATGGTTCAATAACAAGTGAATAATTCATAGGCATTTCTTGACGTCTACTAATATTACCAATTCTTTGACATTCATCGCAAGACAAAACAAACTTACGGGCATCCTGAAGAGAGTAGGCCAATAAAAACCGGATTGCAATACCTTATGTACAGTTCTATCTCCAGCGTGGTGTCCTCCATAAGCTTCGGAGTGACATTTGCGTAGGATCTATTCCTGTTCATGTTCAGGTACACAACGTCTAATAACACAATCTACGCCTTCTTTATAAAGATGTGGGTCATCCCAAAAGTAATGTCGCAAGTCATAGAAAAACTTTTTCTTTTGTTGGTATGTGAAGCTAGGTGGTATAAATTTAGCAACAACATAATTAGCATAATCAGCATACCATGGAGTGCTACGAGAAGTGCTTATGACATTTAATTGTTCATCAGGAAAGCTATCATCAATAGGTAGTGGGTCATCAAGAACATTCTCTAACCTAGATAAGTTATCTGCAACGGGGTTCTCAGCTCCCTTTCTATCAACAATATGCAAATCAAATTCTTGCAGTAGGAGAACCCATCTAATGAGTCTAGGTTTTGCATCTTTCTTTTCCATAAGATATTTAATAGCAGCATGATCTGTGTGAATAGTTACTTTAGAATCAACAATATAAGGTCTAAACTTATCACAAGCAAACACAACCGCTAAAAGTTCCTTTTCGGTAGTAGCATAATTTCTTTGAGCACTGTCTAGAGTCTTACTAGCATAATGGATAACATTTAATTTCTTATCAACTCTTTGCCCTAGAATAGCACCTACAGCATAATCACTAGCATCACACATAATTTCAAAGGGTAAATTCCAATTAGGTGGCTGAACAACAGGTGCAGAGACTAATGCTTTCTTAAGTATTTCAAATGCTTCTACGCAATCATCATCAAAGACAAATGGTACATCTTTCTATAATAAATTAGTCAGAGGCCAAGAGATTTTTGAAAAGTCCTTAATGAACCTCCTATAAAATCCGACGTGACCAAAGAAACTTCTTATACCTTTGATGTCCTTGGGACATGGCATCTTTTCAATAGCAGCAACCTTGGCTTTATCAACTTCAATACCTCTTTCAGAAACTTTGTGCCCCAAGACATTACCCTCATTAACCATAAAGTGGCACTTTTCCCAATTCAAGACAAGATTAGTTTCTTCACATCTCTACAAAACTCAAGCAAGATTGCTCAAACAATCATCAAAATAGGAACCATAGACGGAAAAGTCGTCCATGAAAACCTCACAAATTTTCTCGCAGAAGTCAGAGAATATAGCCATCATGCATCTTTGAAAGGTAGTAGGTGCATTACATAAACCGAAAGGCATACGTCTATAAGCAAAAGTACCAAAAGGGCATGTAAAAGTAGTCTTTGATTAATCTTTAGCCGACACAGGTATTTGAGAAAAACCGGAATAACCATCTAGAAAGCAATAGTGTGTATGTTTGCATAATCTTTCTAGCATTTGATCAATAAAAGGTAAGGGGTAATGATCTTTCTTAGTAGCCTTATTTAATTTGCGGAAATCAATTACCATCCTATAACCTGTGATAATTCTTTGCGAGATCAATTCATCTTTATTGTTAGGGACAACAGTAATACCTCCCTTCTTAGGGACACAATGGACAGGACTTACCCACTGACTATCAGCAACGGGATAAATTATACCTGCCTCCAGAAGCTTGAGTATTTCCTTTCTTACCACTTCTTTCATCTTAGGATTCAAACGTCGTTGAGGATCACAAACTGGTTTGGCATCAGCTTCCAAATTTATTTTATGTTGACATAGAGTGGGACTGATGCCCTTAAGATCATCCAGAGTATATCCAATAGCAGCACGGTGCTTCTTCAGAGTTTTCAATAATCTTTCTTCTTCATGCTCTGAAAGGTTAGCGCTAATAATCATAGGATATATTTTCTTTTCATCAAGATAAGCATATTTAAGATTATCAGGCAACGGTTTAAGCTCAAACACGGGATTACCCTTGGGTGGAGGAGGATCCCCTAGGATTTCAACAGGCAAATTATGTTGTAGGATAGGTTCCTGTTTAAAGAACACTTCATCTATTTCCCTTCTTTCATTCACGAACATATCATTTTCATGGTCTAGCAAATATTGTTCTAAAGGATCACTAGGAGGTACGGCAATAGAAGCAAGACCAATAATTTCATCCGTACTAGGCAATTCTTCCTCACGATGTTGTTTACTAAATTTAGAGAAATTAAACTCATGAACCATATCATCCAAGCCAATAGTAACAACATTCTTTTTGCAGTCTATCTTAGCATTAACAGTATTCAAGAAGGGTCTACCAAATATAATGGGACAAAAGCTATCTTGTGGAGAACCAAGAACAAGAAAATCAGCGGGATATTTGGTTTTCCCTCACAAGACTTCAACATCTCTAACAATGCCCATTGCAGATACAGTATCTCTATTGGCAAGTTTAATTGTGACATCAATATCTTCTAACTCAGCAGGTGCAATATCATGCATAATTTCTTTGTATAAGTCAATGGGTATCACACTAGCACTAGCACCCATATCACACAAGCCATGATAACAATGATCTCCTATTTTAACAGAAATAACAGGCACGCCTACCACATGTCTATGTTTATCTCTATCACAAGGTTTAGCAATTCTGGCAGTTTCACCACAGAATTGAATAACATGCCCATCAACATTATCAGACAAGAGATCTTTAACAATAGCAATATTGGGTTCTACTTTGACTTGCTCAGGAGGTGTATAAGTTCTAATATTGCTTTTACGAACAACAGTTGAAGCTTTAGCATGATCCTTCATTCTAACAGGGAAAGGTGGTTTCTCAACATAAGAAGTGGGAACAATAGGATCATTATAAGTGACAATATTTTCTTCAACTTTAATACGTGCAGCTACTTTTACTTCTATGGGAGGATGATATTTAAACCACTTCTCCTTGGGGAGATCAACATAAGTAGCAAAAGATTCACAAAAAGAAGCTACTATCTCAGAGTCAAGTCCATATTTAGTGCTAAACTTACGGAAAATATCGGTATCCATAAAAGTTTTAACACAATCAAACTTAGGTGTCATACCTGACTCCTTACCTTCGTCGAGGTCCCAATCTTCAGAGTTGTGTTTATTTCTATCCAATAAATTCCATCTAAATTCAATAGTCTTCATCATAAAAGAGCCAGCACAAGAAGTATCGAGCATGGTGCGATTGTTATCAGAAAGCCGAGCATAAAAACTTTGCACAATCACTTCTCTTGTGAGCTCATGATTGGGGCATGAATATAACATTGATTTAAGCCTCCCCCAAGCTTGAGCGATGCTTTCTCCTTCACGAGGCCAAAAATTATATACATAATTGCGATCACGATGAACAAGATGCATAGGGTAATACTTTTGGTGAAATTCCAATTTCAATCTTTTATAGTTCCATGATCTCATATCATCATATAGCCTATACCATGTCAATATGTCTCCCTTCAAAGATAAACGGAACGCCTTCTTCTTAACAACATCATCGGGTATACCTGCAAGCTTAAATAGTCCACAAACATCATCCACATAGCGTAAATGTTCATCAGGATGCTTTGTTCCATCTCTTGTAAAAGTGTTAGCTAGCAGTTTTTCCATCATACCCGAAGGAATCTCAAAAGGAGTTTCATTTTCAATATGTTCAGTAGGTTGAGTAGGTTGAGGAGCAACTCTTTGTTCTACTGGACGGGGTGAAGATACCCCGAACAAGCCCCTCAGACAATTACCTTCCATAATAACAAGTGACAGAAAATTTCAGCACACTAAATAAATTTTTCCTTACCAAATTCCACCTACCAAAGGCGCTTCACTCCCCGGCAACGGCGCCAAAAAAGAGTCTTGATGACCCACAAGTATAGGGGATCTATCGTATTCCTTTCGATAAGTAAGAGTGTCGAACCCAACGAGGAGCAGAAGGAAATGATAAGCAGTTTTCAGCAAGGTATTCTCTGCAAGTACTGAAATAAGTGGTAACAGATAGTTTTGTGATAAGATAAATTATAACGAGCAACAAGTAACAAAAATAAATAAAGTGCAGCAAGGTGGCCCAATCCTTTTTGTAGCAAAGGACAAGCCTGGACAAACTCTTATAATAGGAAAAGCGCTCCCGAGGACACATGGGAATATCGTCAAGCTAGTTTTCATCATGCTCATATGATTCACGTTCGGTACTTTGATAATTTGATATGTGGGTGGACCGGTGCTTGGGTGTTGTTCTTACTTGAACAAGCATCCCACTTATGATTAACCTCTATTGCAAGCATCCACAACTACAACAAAAGTATTAAGGTAAACCTAACCATAGCATGAAACATATGGATCCAAATCAGCCCCTTACGAAGCAACGCATAAACTAGGGTTTAAGCTTCTGTCACTCTAGCAACCCATCATCTACTTATTACTTCCCAATGCCTTCCTCTAGGCCCAAATAATCGTCAAGTGTTATGTAGTCGAGGTTCACATAACATCACTAGAGGCTAGACAACATACATCTTATCAAAATATCGAACAAATACCAAATTCACATGAGTACTAGTAGCAAGACTTCTCCCTTGTCCTCAGGAACAAACGTAACTACTCACAAATCATATTCATGTTCATAATCAGAGGGGTAATAATGTGCATAAAGTATCTGAACATATGATCTTCCACCAAATAAACTAACTAGCATCAACTACAAGGACTAATCAACACTACTAGCAACCTACTAGCACCAATCCCGGACTTGGAGACAAGAATTGAATACAAGAGATGAACTAGGGTTTGGAGATGAGATGGTGCTAGTGAAGATGTTGATGGACATTGCCCCCTCCCGATGAGAGGAGCATTGGTGATGATGATGGTGATGATTACCCCCTCCCGGAGGGAAGTGTCCCCGGCAGAACAGCTCTGCCGGAGCCCTAGATTGGTTCCACCAAGGTTCTGCCTTGTGGTGGCAGAGTTTCGTCCTGAAAGGTTCCCTCTTCTTTTTTTCTCATCGAAAGACTTCATATAGGAGAAGATAGGCGTCGGAGAGCCACCAGGGGGCCCATGAGGTAGGGAGGCGCGCCCAGGGGGGCGCCCCCCACCCTCGTGAGCAGGGTGTGGGCCCCCTGGCCTTCATCTTTGGCGATGATTTTTCGTTATTTATTTTAAGGTATTCCATGGAGTTTCAGGACTTTTGGAGTTGCGTACAATAGGCCTCCAATATTTGCTCCTTTTCCAGCCCAGAATTCCAGCTGTCGGCATTCTCCCTCTTCATGTAAACCTTGTAAAATAAGAGAGAATAGCCATAAGTATTGTGACATAACGTGAAATAACAGCCCATAATGCAATAAATATTGTCATAAAAGCATGATGCAAAATGGACGTATCAACCAGCCGCTAGCTTTCTGTCAGCGGTCTGGGGCCTCCTGATACGTCTCCAATGTATCTATATTTTTTTATCATTCCATGCTATTAGATTACCTGTTTTGGATGTTTATGGGCTTTACTTTACACTTTTATATCATTTTTGGGACTAACCTACTAACCGGAGGCCCAACCCGTATTGCTGTTTTTTTTGCCTATTTCAGTATATCGAAGAAAGGGAATATCAAATGAAGTCCAAACGGAATGAAACCTTCAGGAGCGTGATTTTTGGAACGAACGTGATCCAGAGGACTTGGGGTGCAAGTCAAGAAGCAATCGAGGAAGCCACGAGGGTGGAGGGCGCCCCCTCTATAGGGTGCACCCCCTGTCTCATGGGCCCCTCAGGCGTCCATCGACGTACTTCTTCCTCCTATATATACCCATATACCCTAAAACCATCAAGGGAGCCACCGAAGAAATATTTTTGCCACCGTAACCTTCTGTATCCGCAAGATCCCATCTTGGAGCCGTCGCCGGCGTTCTGCCGGAGGGGGCATCCACCACGGAGGGCTTCTACATCAACACCATAGCCCTTCTGATGAGTTGTGAGTAGTTTACCACAGACCTTCGGGTCCATAGTTATTAGCTAGATGGCTTCTTCTCTCTTTTTGGATCTCAATACCATGTTCTCCCCCTCTCTTTTGGAGATCTATCCGATGTAACTCTTTGTGCGGTGTGTTTGTCGAGATCCGATGAATTGTGGGTTTATGATCAAGTTTATCTATGAGAAATATTTGAATCTCCTCTGAATTCTTTTATGTGTGATTGAGTTATCTTTGCAAGTCTTTTCGAATTATCGGTTTGGTTTGGCCTACTAGATTGATCTTTCTTGCCATGGGAGAAGTGCTTAGCTTTGGGTTCAATCTTGCGGTGTCCTTTCCCAGTGACAGCAGGGGCAGCAAGGCATGTATTGTATTATTGCCATCAAGGATAAAAAGATGGGGTTTATATCATATTGCATGAGTTTATCCCTCTACATCATGTCATCTTAAAGCGTTACTCTGTTCTTATGAACTTAATACTCTAGATGCATGTTGGATACCGGTCGATGTGTGGAGTAATAGTAGTAGATGCAGGCAGGAGTCGGTCTACTTGTCACGGACGTGATGCCTATATACATGATCATGCCTAGATAATCTCATAATTATTCGCTTTTCTATCAATTGCTCGACAGTAATTTGTTCACCCACCGTAATACTTATGCTATCTTGAGAGAAGCCTCTAGTAAAACCTATGGCCCCCGGGTCTATCTTTTATCATATAAACTTTCAATCTACTTTTATTTGCATCTTTAGTTTTCCAATCTATATGCATCCTTACTTTTCCAATCTATATCACAAAATACCAAAAAAATATTTATCTTATCATATTATCTCTATCAGATCTCACTTTCGCAAGTGGCCATGAAGGGATTGACAACCCCTTTATCGCGTTGGTTGCGAGTTCTTTGTTTGTTTGTGTAGGTTCGTGGGACTTGTGAGGAGCCTCCTACTGGATTGATACCTTGGTTCTCAAAAACTGAGGGAAATACTTATGCTACTGTGTTGCATCACCCTTTCCTCTTCAAGGAAAACCAACGCAATCTCAAGACATAGCAAGAAGGATTTCTGGTGCCGTTGCCGGGGAGGTCTTCGCTCAAGTCAAGACATACCAAGTACCCATCACAAACTCATCTCCCTCGCATTTAAATTATTTTCCATTTGCCTCTCGTTTTCCTCTCCCCCACTTCACCCTTGCCGTTTTATTCGCCCTCTCTTTCCCAATCTCCTCTCCTTTCCGCTTGCCTTTTTCTCTCCCTCTTTTGCTTGCCCTTTTTCTGTTTGCTTGTGTGTTCGATTACTTGTCACCATGGCACAAGATAATACCAAATTGTGTGATTTTTTCAATACCAATAATAATGATTTCCTTAGTACTCTGATTGCTCCTCTTAATGATGCTGAGTCTTGTGAAATCAATGCTGCTTTGCTGAATCTTGTTATAAAAGATCAATTCACCGGCCTTCCTAGTGAGGATGCCGCTACCCATCTAAACAACTTTGTTGATTTGTGTGAGATGCAAAAGAAAGAAGATATGTATAATGATATTGTTAAATTGAAGTTATTTCCGTTTTCACTTAGAGATCGTGCTAAAGTTTGGTTTTCGTCTTTGCCTAAAAATAGTATTGATTCTTGGAACAAGTGCAAAGATGCTTTTATCTCTAAGTATTTTCCTCCTGCTAAGATCATCTCACTTAGGAACGATATTATGAATTTTAAACAACTTGATCATAAGCATGTTGCCCAATCTTGGGAAAGAATGAAATTGATGATTCGCAATTGCCCTACTCATGGTTTGAATTTATGGATGATCATACAAAAAATTTATGCCGGATTGAATTTTGCTTCTAGAAACCTTTTAGATTCGGCCGCAGGAGGCACGTTTATGGAAATCACCTTAGGATATGCTACAAAACTTCTTGATAATATTATGGCTAATTATTCTCAATGGCACACTGAATGATCTACTAGTAAAAAAGTGCATGCTATAGAAGAAATTAATGTTTTGAGTGGAAAGATGGATGAACTTATGAGACTGTTTGCTACTAAGAGTGCTTCTATTGATCCCAATGGTATGCCTTTATCTACCTTGATTGAGAATAATAATGAATCTATGGATGTGAACTTTGTTGGTAGGAATAATTTTGGTAACAATGCTTATAGAGGAAACTTTAATTCTAGACCGTCCCCTAGTAATTCCTCTAATAATTATGGAAATTCCTACAATAATTCTTATAGTAATTTTAATAAGATGCCCTCTGATTTTGAAAATAGTGTGAAAGAATTTATGATCTCTCAAAAGAATTTTAATGCCTTGCTTGAAGAAAAATTGCTTAAAGTTGATGATTTGGCTAGGAACGTTGATAGAGTTTTGCTCAATGTTGATCCTTTGAAACTTAGATATACTCCTCCTAAGCATGATATCATTGAGTCTCTCAAAGATATGAGAAGTTCCATTGATGAGTGCAAAGAAAGAACCGCTAGATTGCTTGCTAAGAAAGATTGCTTTGTTAAACCGTGTTCTTCTAGTTTCCATGAAAATAATGATGAAGATCTTAAAGTTATTGATGTGTCCCCTATTAGATCTTTGTTTTGCAATATTAATCTTGATAATAATGGGACTAGAAGTGAATCAACTTTGGTTAAAAAGCGTTCTGATAATTTGGAATTTTTACATCTTGATGCTAAATTTGGTAAAAGTGGGATTGGAGAGGTCAAGACTTTAAATAGCATTGAACCCACTATATCGGATTTCAAGGAATTTGATTATGATAATTGTTCTTTAGAGAGTTGTATTTCCTAGTTGCAATCCGTTGTTAATTCTCCTCATGCTTATAGTCAAAATAAAGCCTTTACCAAACATATTGTTGACGCCTTGATGCAATCTTTTGATGAAAAACTTAATTTGGAAGTTTCTATACCTAGAAAACTTAATGATGAGTGGGAACCTACTATAAAGATTAAAATTAAATATTATGAGTGTTTTGCTTTATGTGATTCGGGTGCTAGTGTTTCCACGATTCCAAAAACTTTATGTGATATTCTAGGTTTCCATGATCTTGATGATTGCTCTTTAAATTTGCACCTTGCGGATTCCATCATTAAAAAGCCAATGGGAAGGATCAATGATGTTTTCATTGTTGCGAATAGAAATTTGGTGCCCGTTGATTTTACCGTTCTTTATATAGATTGCAACCTGTCCTATTATTCTTGGTAGACCTTTCCTTAGAACGATTAGCGTGATTATTGATATGAAGGAAGGGAATATTAGATTCCAATTTCCATTAAGGAAAGGCATGGAATACTTTCCAAGAAAGAAAATCAAATTACCTTATGAATCTATCATGCGAGCTACTTATGAATCAAGTGCTAAAGATGGCACTAGTTAGATCTATCCTTGCTTTTATGCCTAGCTTGGGGCGTTAAACAATAGCGCTAGTTGGGAGGCAACCCAATTTTATTTGTGTTCTTTGTTTTTGTTCCTGTTTAGTAATAAATTTTGCGTCTACTTTCTGTTTAGATATGTTTTCTTGTTTTATTTAGTGTTTGTGCCAAGTAGAACCTATAGGATAACCTATGATATGAGTTAATTTGATTCTGCTGGAAAACAGAAACTTTGCGCTCACGAGAAAAAATTCAATAAATCACAGAAAAGTGCTTTTGCGTTGATTATTTTTTCTGTAGATCAATAGACAAATATTTTAGGACTTCCTATTTTGGTAGGATTTTTGGAGTTCCAGAAGTAACCTAAAGTTACAGATTTCTACAGACTGTTCTGTTTTCGACAGATTCTGCCTTTCGTGTGTTGTTTGCTTATTTTGATGCATCTATGGCTAGTATGTAAGGGTATGAACCATAGAGAACTTGGAATACAGTAGGTTTAAAACCAATATAAATAAAGAATGAGTTCATTACAGTACCTTATGTGGTGGTTTTTCTTTCTTTCACTAAGGGAACTTATGAGATTTCCTGTTGATTTTGTATTGTGAAGTTTTCAAGTTTTGGGTAAAGATTTGATGGACTATGGAATAAGGAGTGGCAAAAGCCTAAGCTTGGGGATGCCCATGGCACCCCAATATATTCAAAAATGTCCAAAAGCCTAAGCTTGGGGATGCCCCGGGAAGGCATCCCCTCTTTCGTCTTCGTTCATTGGTAACTTTACTTGGAGCTATATTTTTATTCGCCACATGATATGTGTTTTGCTTGGAGCGTCGTGTATGATATTATTCTTTGCTTTTTAGTTTAACACAACCATACTTGCTGTACACACCTTTTGGTAGAATCCTACTTGATTGAAATTTGTTAGAATACTCTATGTGCTTTACTTATATCTTTTGAGCTAGATAATTTTTGCTCTAGTACTTCACTTATATCTTTTAGAGCACGGCGGTGGATTAATTTTGAAGAAATTGTTGATCTCTCATGCTTCACTTATATTATTTTAAGAGACTTTTAGAACAGCATGGTATTTTCTATGGTTATAAAATTGGTCCTAGAATGATGAACATCCAAGTTGGGTATAATAAAAACTATCATAGGAAGTGAATTGGATGCTATGATCAATTCGATACTTGATAATTGTTTTGAGATATGGAGGTAGTGATATTAAAGTCATGCTAGTTGGGTGATTATGAATTTATAGAATGCTTGTGTTAAAGTTAGCAAGTCCCGTAGCATGCACGTATGGTTAAAGTTGTGTAACAAATTTCAAACATGAAGTGTCCTTGGATTGTGCATCCTTATGAGTGGCGGTCGGGGACGAGCGATGGTCTTTTCCTACAAATCTATCCCTCTAGGAGCATGTGCATAGTGCTTGGTTTTTGAGGACTTACAAATTTTTGCAATAAGTATATGAGTTATTTTGACTAATGTTGAGTCCATGGATTATACACACTTTTACCTTTCCATCATTGCTAGCCTCTTCGGTACCGTGCATTGCCCTTTCTCACCTTGAGAGTTGGTGCAAACTTCACTAGTGCATCCAAACCCCATGATATGATATGCTCTATCACACATAAACCTCCTTATATCTTCCTCAAAACAGCCACCATACCTACCTATTTATGGCATTTCCATAGCCATTCCGAGATATATTGCCATACAACTTTCCAGCGTTCCGTTTATCATTATGACACGCATTACTTTTCTCATATTGCCATTGCATGATCATGTAGTTGACATCGTATTTGTGGCAAAGCCACCATGTATAATTTTGCATACATGTCACTCTTGATTCATTGCACCATCCCGGTACGCCGTCGGAGGCATTCATATAGAGTCCTACCTTGTTCTAGTTTCGAGTTGTAATTCATGTGTTGTAATCAATAAAAGTGTGATTATCATAATTATTAGAGCATTGTCCCCAAAGAAAAAAAGGATAAGCCAAAGCAAAAAAAAGGCCAAAGAAAAAAAAGAAAAAAAAAGAAAAAGGAGAAAAAAAAGAAGAAAGAAAAAAAAGAATAAAAGAAAAAGGGGGCAATGTTACTATCTCTTTTCCACACTTGTGCTTCAAAGTAGCACCATGTTCTTCATATAGTGAGTCTCATATTTTGTGCTTCCAAGTAGCACCATGTTCTTCATATAGAGAGTCTCATATGTTGTCACTTTTATATATTAGTGGGAATTTTTCATTATAGAACTTGGCTTGTATATTCCTACGATGGGCTTACTCAAATGCCCTAGGTCTTCATGAGCAAGCAAGTTGGATGCACACTCACTAGTTTTCTTTTGTTGAGCTTTCATTCATTTATAGCTCTAGTGCATCCGTTGCATGGCAATCCCTACTCCTCATGTTGACATCAATTGATGGGCATCTCCATAGCCCATTGATTATCCTCGTCAATGTAAGACTTTCTCCTTTTTGTCTTCTCCACACAATCCCCATCATTATTCTATCCCACCCATAGTGTTATATCCATGGCTCACGGTCATGTATTGCGTGAAGGTTGAAAAAGATTGAGATTATTTAAGTACGAAACAATTGCTTGGCTTGTCATCAGGGGTGTAAAATTTGGGAACATTTTTGTGTGACAAAAATGAAGCACAGCCTAACTATATGATTTTGTAGGGATGAACTTACTTTAGCCATGTTATTTTGAGAAGACATGATTACTTTTATTAGTATGCTTGAAGTATTACTATTTCTTATGTCAATATGAACTTTTATTTTGAATCATTTGGATCTGAACATTCATGCCACAATAAAGAGAAGTACATTGAGAATTATGCTAGGTAGCATTCCACATCAAAAATTCTGTTTTTATCATTTACCTACTCGAGGACGAGCAGAAATTAAGCTTGGAGATGCTTGATACGTCTCCAAGGTATCTATAATTTTTGATCGTTCCATGCTATTACATTACCTGTTTTGGATGTTTACGGGCTTTACTTTATACTATTATATCATTTTTGGGACTAACCTACTAACCGGAGGCCCAACCCATATTGTTTTTTCCTATTTCAGTATATCAAAGAAAAGGAATATCAAATGGAGTCCAAACGGAATGAAACCTTCGGGAGCGTGATTTTTGGAACGAACGTGATCCAGAGGACTTGGAGTGCAAGGCAAGAAGCAATCGAGGAAGCCACGAGGGTGGAGGGCGCCCCCCGTGTCTCGTGGGCCCCTCGTGCATCCACCGACGTACTTCTTCCTCCTATATATACCCATATACCCCGAAACCATCAAGGGAGCCACCGAACAAATATTTCCGCCACCATAACCTTCTGTATCCGCTAGATCCCATCTTGGAGCCGTCGCTGGTGTTCTGCCGGAGGGGGAATCCACCATGGAGGGCTTCTACATCAACACCATAGCCCTTCCGATGAGTTGTGAGTAGTTTACCACAGACCTTCGGGTCCATAGTTATTAGCTAGATGGCTTCTTCTCTCTTTTTGGATCTCAATACCATGTTCTCCCCCTCTCTTTTGGAGATCTATTCGATGTAAATCTTTTTGCGGTGTTTTTGTCGAGATCCGATGAATTGTGGGTTTATGATCAAGTTTATCTATGAGAAATATTTGAATCTCCTCTGAATTCTTTTATGTGTGATTGAGTTATCTTTGCAAGTCTCTTCGAATTATCGGTTTGGTTTGGCCTACTAGATTGATCTTTCTTGCCATGGGAGAAGTGCTTAGCTTTGGGTTCAATCTTGCGGTGTCCTTTCCCAGTGACAGCAGGGGCAGCAAGGCACATATTGTATTGTTGCCATCAAGGATAAAAAGATGGGATTTATATCATATTGCATGAGTTTATCCCTCTACATCATGTCATCTTTCTTAAAGCGTTACTCTGTTCTTATGAACTTAATACTGTAGATGCATGATGGATAGTGGTCGATGTGTGGAGTAATAGTAGTAGATGCAGGCAGGAGTCGGTCTACTTGTCACGGACGTGATGCCTATATACATGATCATGCCTAGATAATCTCATAATTATTTGCTTTTCTATCAATTGCTCGACAGTAATTTGTTCACCCACCATAATACTTATGCTATCTTGAGAGAAGCCTCTAGTGAAACCTATGGCCCCTAGGTCTATCTTTTATCATATACGCTTTCAATCTACTTTTATTTGCATCTTTAATTTTCCAATCTATATCACAAAATACCAAAAATATATTTATCTTATCATATTATCTCTATCAGATCTCACTTTCGCAAGTGGCCGTGAAGGGATTGACAACGCCTTTATTGCATTGGTTGCGAGTTCTTTGTTTGTTTGTGTAGGTTCGTGGGACTTGTGAGGAGCCTCCTACTGGATTGATACCTTGGTTCTCAAAAACTGAGGGAAATACTTATGCTACTGTGCTGCATCACCCTTTCCTCTTCAAGGAAAGCCAACGCAAGATCAAGACGTAGCAGCTCCCAATTTTGGTAGTCCGTCATCCAGTTGCTTCCGGTCCTCCACATCAGAACCTCCATCACGATGGGACAGGGAACTACCACTCTATTCTGGTTTGATAGGTGGGCTGGTGATGCCCCCTTTGCGGCTTGCTTCCCGGACCTGTTCGCCATCGCGGTTGACCGTCGGGTCTCAGTTGAGATGGCCCTTATTGACTTAGGGCGCCTCGCGTTCCGTCGACCTTTCGGGCCCCCGGAAGTAATCACCTGGCACGAGCTCCTGGATGCCTTTGGACTCCATGAGCCAGACCTAGAGCTGGCGCACGATCGCTTATACTGGCAAATAGAGCCCTTGGGCAGATTCTCCACGAAATCGCTTTACCGGGCCATGACAGTTGGCGCCCACTGTGGGGCAAAGCGTCTTAGCGACTTCCGGCGAGGTTGCATTTTTTTATCTTCATCAACATGGTTTCCGGCGGCGGTTCCGTTATGGGCCGCGAGTTCCGAATCAACGCACTCACTTTCGTTGCCGACGACTCCGCCTGGCTCCAGGAGGCCTCCCTCGATGTCGAGGCTCTCCTGGCTCGTGGCTCGTCCCACTTCCGCACGAGTTCCTGCGGCGTCCTCCTTTGGCAGCCGTCTTCCCCATACCAGCCGGCCATCGTGTCGTCACCTCACTCCGCTAAACACCGCCGCAAGCGGTCTGGATGTACGCGGCTCCAGCAGTGGGTGAGACATGCAGTGGCTCGACAGGTGTTCACCCCCAAGTCATGGCGATTGAGCCTGACGTATTTCCCTGCAGATCGGTCGACCTGTCGACTGATTTCGCAGATACGTCATGGTCGACTCCCTTCGCAGTCCACCTGGTTACCATCACAGTGGCGACGGCGGTAGGAGCACCGGCCCGTCACTCAACCATGAAGAGTATCAGCCCCAATCTCTCAGCTCACAACAGAGGGAGGAGCTGCATCGCCGCAATGTTGAGGCTCTCCAGACCCCCATCATAGGGGAAACCGCCGAGGCCCGGGCCTTGGAGGCAGTGCGCCTGGCCACTCTGGCTGAGCGCACTCATCTGGAGAATCTCCAATATTCTCTTGACGAGCATGCTCGTCGACTGATCCCCGAGTCCAGTCGACGTCCACGGCAATTGTTTCCATCAGAAACTCAGGTATTCTGCATGCCAATTCAGAATCTTGCAGCCACCATGCGTATTGCACAGTCCATTCAGCCGTCCCGTTTGGAGGCTGGGAGAGGCCTGGAACAGATCAGAACACTGCTCTGAGTAGCAGGGGACCAGAACTCTGATGTATCCCAGTCGCGGAACAGAATCAACAGTAGATCAGTAAGAGTAGACACAGTTCCGTCAGCACACAGTCCTAGGTCACCATTGCGGCATGCGGGTCATGATCACCGCCACGATCAGCACCTGGGAAGAGTTAATGGAGAATATGATCATGAGTACGCCCGCGACAACCACCGTCGAGCGCCTTCGCCCCTTCCGAGGGACGGGTCATACGTGCCCCGGTGATATGATGACAGGCATCCATATGGAAACGACCGCAGAGTTCCAGTCGACCCCAGAGAGCCCGGCTTCGATGCAAGGTCCATCCTTGTGCAGGGTTTGGTCGACCGGAACAGAGCATACAGAGAAGGGTTGGATAGAGACAGGCCCAACGGAAGCAGGGTTCACGTTTCCGACCCAGAGTGTTTCAGAAAGAGCCATCAGAGCCGCTGAGATCCCTCATAACTTCAGATTGGCGACTAGCGTCAGTAAGTTCATGGGAGAGTCGAAGCCCGACACTTGGCTTGAGGATTACCGAGTGGCTGTGCACATTGGTGGCGGCAGCGATGAGGTGGCCATGAAGCACCTCCCTCTGATGCTTGAAGGTTCTGCCAGGGCTTGGTTGACTCAGCTGGCCCCTGGGAGCATTTTGAGTTGGGATGAGTTAGCCTGAGTGTTTAACAGAACATTCAAGGGCACTTGCAAGAGACCTGCCGGTCTGCCGGAGTTGCAACATTGCATGCAGAAATCGAATGAAACCTTGAGAGACTATATCCAGAGATGGATCACTCTGCACCACACAGTGGAGAATGTGTCAGATCACCAAGCAGTCTCTGCCTTCAAGGAAGGCGTTCGCTATAGAGAGCTCAATCTGAAATTCGGTCGAACTAGGGATATGTATTTGACTCGGATGATGGAGATTGCCACCAAGAATGCTAACAGCGAAGAGGAGGATCGACTCCGGAGTGATAAACACAAAACAGTCGCCCAGGACACCGGAGGAGGAAATTCCAGTCGGAACCATAAGCGAAAGGCTGAGTCAGCAGGTCATACCGAAGCAGCAGTGTTGAATCAAGGAAAATTCAAAGGAAAACCCAAAGGGCCTTGGACCCCTAAGAAAGTGAAGGACCAAGATGGAAACTATGTGATGGATTTTCCGTGTCACATTCACACCAAGAAGGATAAGGAGGGGAACCTGATTCTCCCCAAGCATACCACTCGACAATGTTGACTCCTAATCCAGAACTTCCGAGAGAGTAAACCCAGTGCTAAGGACAAAGAGTCTGAGAAGGTAGAAGAAGATAAGGATGATGATGATGGTTACCCCAATGTCAATGCTACCTTGGTGATTTTTGCTGACCCCGAGAGCAGAAGTCGACTAAAGGTCATTAACAAAGAGGTGAACATGGTTGCTCCAGCAACACCAAGGTATCTGAAGTGGTCAAAAAAACCCATCAGATTCGACCAGTCCGACCACTCGGCACACGTAGCCACCCCTGGGCGGCAAGCGCTGGTGGTCGACCCAGTCGTAGGGGGCACCCAACTAACCAAGGTTCTGATGGATGGTGGCAGTGGTCTGAATATTCTGTATGCTAAGGCCCTCAAAGGAACGGGCATTCCTCCAAACTCAGCGGGAGCAACATGCGATTCCGTGGAATCATCCCAAGAAAGAAAGCCGAATCACTCGGCCAGATCACTCTTGATGTGGTTTTTGGCGATGAAAAGAATTTCCGCAAGGAGAAGTTGACGTTTAGGTCGTGGATTTCCAGAGTGCCTACCATGCCATTCTGGGTCGACCTGCATATGCCAGCTTTATGGTTCAACCATGTTATGTATACCTCAAGATGAAGATGCCTGGCCACAAAGGAATGATAACGGTTTCAGGCAACCATAAGAGAGCGGAAGATTGTCTTCAAGACGGAGCAAAGATAGCAGACGAGCAGATGGCGGCAGTAGAATGGCAAGAGTACCAGAAAACTGCAGATCCGAGTGATTTGCTGCGTGCTAAGAGGCCTGCCTCGGAGTCCGCATTCAGTTGGCCGGCGAGACCAAGCCAGTCCACATTCACCCGACCGACCCCAATGTTGCTCCGACCCATATCTCGACAACACTCGGCAGCAAATAGGAAGAAGCGCTCATCTAGTTCCTCCGTGAGAACTGGGACATCTTTGCATGGAAGGCCTCTGACATGTCGGGTGTACCCAGGGGACTGGCTGAGCACCGTTTGTGAGTCGACCCAAAAGTAAAACCTGTTAAGGAGCATCTCCGTCGGTCCGCCACGGAGAAGAGAAAGGCCATTGGCGAGGAGGTGGCTAGGCTCCTGACTGTTGAGTTCATCCGCGAGATATACCACTCCGAGTGGCTCGCCAATGTTGTTATGGTTCCCAAGAAAGACAAATCATTTCGAATGTGTATTGACTTCAAGCACATCAATCAGGCCTGCCCGAAAGATCATTTTCCTCTGCCCCGCATCGACCAGATAGTTGACTCAACTGCGGGGTGTGAGCGACTGTCCTTCCTAGACGCTTATTCCAGGTACCATCAGATCCGACTGTATGGACCCGACGAGATAAAGACGACTTTCATCACCCCGTTCGGGTGTTTTTGCTATGTTACTATGCCCTTTGGCCTCAAGAATGATGGCGCCACATTCATGCGCATGATTCAGAAGTGTCTGCTCACTTAAATCAGTCGGAATGTGGAAGCATACATGGATGACATAGTGGTTAAGTCACGCAAAGGTTCCGACCTGCTGACTGACCTTGCTGAAACCTTTGCCAACCTGAGAAGGTATGATATCAAGCTCAATCCATCAAAATGCACATTCGAAGTCCCAGGCGGAAAGTTACTCGGTTTTCTCGTTTCCGAACGAGGGATCGACGCAAATCCAGAGAAGATTGGCACAATCCTCCGAATGAAACGCCCAGTGCATGTGCATGATGTTCAGAAGCTTACTGGTTGTTTGGCTGTGTTGAGTCGATTCATCTCACGCCTCGGTGAAAAGGCACTGCCTCTTTACCGACCGATGAAGAAGTCTGACAAGTTCGAGTGGAATGATGAAGCTGAAGCAGCGTTTGAGGAGCTCAAAGCCCTGCTTTCCACCCAGCTGGTGCTTGCTGCTCTGGTTAGCAAGGAGCCTCTACTGCTTTACATCGCAGCCACGGAACAAGTTGTTAGCACGGTGCTCACACTCGAGCGGGAAGAAGAAGGCAAGGCCTTCAAAGTTTAGCAGGCCGTGTATTACATTTCAGAAGTCTTAACCCCATCCAAGCAAAGATATCCTCACTATCAGAAGCTTGTTCATGGGATTTACCTGACCATGAAGAAGGTTGCACACTATTTCTCTAATCACTCAATTTCAGTCGTCAGTGATGCTCCATTGTCAGAGATTTTGAATAACAGAGATGCAACTAGTTGAGTGGCAAAGTGGGCGATTGAGCTCCTTCCTTTAGATATCAAATTTGAGGCAAAGAAGGCCATTAAGTCTCAAGCAATTGTAGATTTCCTCGCAGAGTGGACAGAACAACAATAGCCGACTCAAATCCAGTCGGAACATTGGACCATGTTCTTTGATGGATCCAAAATGTTAAATGGCTCTGGTGCAGGAGTGGTCTTAGTATCCCCACAGGGAGACAAGCTCAGTTATATCCTCCAGATTCACTTTGATTCTTCGAACAATGAAGCAGAGTATGAGGCACTATTGTATGGGTTGCGTATGGCCATTTCACTCGGCGTCCGACGCTTGATGGTTTATGGCGACTCAGACTTAGTGGTTAATCAAGTAATGAAAGAATGGGACGTCAGGAGTCCTGCAATGACAGGATATTGCAATGCAGTGAGAAAGCTAGATAAGAAGTTTGAGGGGTTAGAGCTCCACCACATACCTTGGATCAAGAATCAAGCTGCTGATGATCTGGCAAAGATAGGTTCCACTCAGAAACCTATTCCAAGCAACGTGTTCTTGGAGCATCTCCATACCCCGTCAGTACAAGAAGATCCCTTCAAGGAAGAGCCCCCGCAACCGATAAGTTCAACCAACCAGACTGAGCTCGAGGTTCCAGCCGTGGTGGATCTGATCATGGAAGTCTTGGTGATCACGCCTGATTGGACAGTACCGTACATCGCGTACATTCTCACAAAGGAGCTCCCAGAAGATGAAGATGAGGCTCGCCCAATAGTCTGTCGATCCAAAGCTTTCACAGTTATAAAAGGACATCTTTTCAGAGAGAGCGTCACAGGGGTGGCTCAGTGCTGCATCACCCCAGAAGAAGGTCAAATGATCCTAAATGATATCCAATCGGGGACCTGTGGTCACCATGCGTCCTCTCGGACCATCGTGGCCAAAGCATACCGAGCAGGGTTCTATTGGCCTCGAGCAGATGAGATGGCGAAAGATATAGTCGACAAGTGCATAGGTTGCCAGTTCTACTCCAACATGTCCCACAAGCCTGCGTCTGCCCTGAAGACCATTCCACTCGTCTGGCCATTTGCAGTCTGGGGATTAGATATGGTTGGACCCTTCCAGATCGGCGTGAGTGGTTTCACCCATTTGCTTGTAGCGGTCGACAAGTTCACCAAGTGGATCGAAGCCAAGCCCATCCAAAACCTCGGTGCAGGCACTGCCGTTAGTTTCATCAAGGAGTTGATATTCAGATATGGAGTACCTCATAGCATTATCACAGATACGGCTCCAACTTTCATTCTGACGAGTTCAAGGTGTTCTGCGCGTCCCAAGGCACTCGGGTTGACTATGAGTTCGTCGCACACCCGCAGTCGAATGGACAAGCAAAAAGGGTGAATGGTTTGATCCTTCAAGGGTTAAAACCCCGTCTGATGCGCGACCTCAAGCACACTGCTGGAGGTTGGGTGACTGAGTTACCGTCTGTCCTATGGGGGCTGAGAACAACACCGAACATTCGACTGACCGAACCCCCTTCTTCCTGGTGTACGGTGCCGAGGCTGTGCTTCCAAGTGACTTGTTGCACAATGCCCCTCGAGTGGAACTTCTCTCAGAAGCTGAAGCGGAGCAGGCACGCGAGGACGCAGTTGATCTCTTGGAAGAAGAACGCTATATGGTTTTGATTCGGTCCACCATCTATCAACAAGATCTGCGCTTGATTCCATGCTCGCAACATCACAGGTCGAGCATTTCAGGAAGGAGACCTTGTGCTCCGAGTGGATTAGAAACGGCCCCGCAAACTCGCTTCGGCCTGGGAAGGCCCCTTCATCATCACCAAGGTACTTCACAATGGAGCGTACCACATCTACAATGTAGCCAAGAACATGGACGAGCCACGCGCATGGAGCGCTGTAGGACCTTGAAGTATGTCTAGAGGGGGGTGATTAGACTACTTGACCAATAAAAACTTAACCTTTTCCCAATTTTAGAGTTTGGCAGATTTTAGCTATTTTAGGACAAGTCAAGCAATCATCACACAATACAAGCAAGCATGCAAAGAGTGTATAGGTAGCGGAAATTAAAGCATGCAACTTGCAAGAAAGTAAAGGGAAGGGTTTGGAGGATTCAAACGCAATTGGAGACACGGATGTTTTTGGCGTGGTTCCGATAGGTGGTGCTATCGTACATCCACGTTGATGGAGACTTCAACCCACGAAGGGTAATGGCTGCGCGAGTCCACGGAGGGCTCCACCCAAGAAGGGTCCACGAAGAAGCAACCTTGTCTATCCCACCATGGCCGTCGCCCACGAAGGACTTGCCTCACTAGTGGTAGATCTTCACGAAGTAGGCGATCTCCTTGCCCTTACAAACTCCTTGGTTCAACTCCACAATCTTGTCGGAGGCTCCCAAGTGACACCTAGCCAATCTAGGAGACACCACTCTCCAAGAAGTAACAAATGGTGCGTTGATGATGAACTCCTTGCTCTTGTGCTTCAAATGATAGTCTCCCCAACACTCAACTCTCTCTCATAGGATTTGGATCTGGTGGAAAGAGGGTTTGAGTGGAAAGCAACTTGGGGAAGGCTAGAGATCAAGATTCATATGGTAGGAATGGAATATCTTGGCCTCAACACATGAGTAGGTGGTTCTCTCTCAGAAATGGTAAGTTGGAAGTGTAGGTTTAGTCTGATGGCTCTCTCCACGAATGAAGAGGAGGTGGAGGGGTATATATAGCCTCCACACAAAATCTAACCGTTACACACAATTTACCAAACTCGGTGGGACCGAATAGTTAAACTCGGTCGGACCGATTTAGTAAACCTAGTGACCGTTAGTGATTTTCGGTGGGACTGACATGCATCTCGGTGAGACCGATTCGGTTAGGGTTAGGGCATAACGTAATCTCGGTAAGACCGATTACACAAACTCGGTAAGACCGATTTTGGTAATAAGCTTTCCAGAGAGTTGGTCAGGTAAACTCGGTGGGACCGATTTGCTCTTTTCGGTGAGACCGAAATGTTACAAAAAGGAAACAGAGAGTTTACATTGCAATCTCGGTGGGACCGATCGCTCACTTCGGTTAGACCGAAACGTTACGAAGGGAAACAAAGAGATTACAATCCCATCTCGGTGAGACCGAGATCCCTATCGGTAAGACCGATTTGCTTAGGGTTTGTGGCAGTGGCTATGACTTTTGGAATCGGTGGCGCCGGATAGAAAGAATCGGTGTGACCGATTTTGGCTTTAGGTTTAGGTCATTTGTGGATGTGGGAAAGTAGTTGAGGGTTTTGGAGCATATCACTAAGCACATGAAGCAAGAGGCTCATTAAGCAACACCTCATCCCTTCTTGATAGTATTGGCTTTTCCTATAGACTCAATGTGATCTTGGATCACTAAAATGTAAAATGAAGAGTCTTGAGCTTTTGAGCTTGAGCCAATCCTTTGTCCTTAGTATTTTGAGGGATCCACTTTCATCATCCATGCCATGCCATTCATTGAGCTTTCCTGAAACAATAGTCTTGGAATAGCATTAGCTCAATGAGCTATATGTTGTTATGAATTACCAAAACCACCTAGGGATAGTTGCACTTTCAATCTCCCCCTTTTTGGTAATTGATGACAACATATAGATCAAAGCTTCGACAAATGATAATAAAATTTAAATAACATCGTCGCTTTGAGAAGTATGTGATAAGCAAGAGCTCCCCCTAAATTTGTGCATAGTTTTAGATTTGCTTTGGACTGCAAATGCACAATGAATTAGGCTCATGGGTTACTCTTCCATGTCACATACATCTTGGTGGAGCGCTCAAAATAATAAACAATGAATACATGCACTCATCACCAAGCATAGTGAGTGATCACATAAGATAGATAGGATAATATCAAGCATGCATAAGTGTAGCTTATGATCAAACACATGATCATCAATGTCTCACAAGCATAGTATCTCAACCAAAAGCAAACAAGATAAACACACCAAAAGCAAGAGAGAACAAAAGCAACACTCTCTCTCTCGAAGCCTATGATCTATACATTTTTCTCCCCCTTTGGCAACAAGTTACCAAAAAGTTCATAGAAAATGCATAGTGCTAGATCGACTCTCAGGCTTGATCTTCTGGTGGTGGTGTCCTGATGACTCCAAGGACGAAGGCTTCAGTTGATGTAGAGGGTGCTGGAGTTGATGCTGAAGCTGGTTGCACTGGAGCTGAAGGGGCAGTAGCTGGTGCTGAAGTTGTTGCTCTAGTGTCTGTCACTGGCTCTGCAACTGACCTCTGGGCTCTGGGCACTCTGGCAAACACATTGGTGGTTGTCTTGCCCTTCCTCTCCTGCATGTCATCCTGCAGCTGCTCCACAACTGACTGAATCTCAGTTACCTTGACATCTAGATCATAGAATTTTTGTTCCATGATTCTTTCCAGGCTCTCCTGGTTTTGAGTTAGGGTGGCCAACCCCTTCTCAATCCTCAGAGATGATGCTATCAAGTAACCAAGCTGCTCCTGTTTGGTTTTCAAGAAATATTCAGATGCCTCCTCTTGAGTTGGCATCTTGGCAGCCTTCTCCTTCCTTGCCTTTTCCTTCTTCTCCTGAGCTTGAACTGATGATGGATCATCTTCATTCATGACAACCTCATTGTCCTCAAAGTCTGGATAAAGTGGAAAGTGTTCCTTATCCAACTGATATTTGCCAGTTCCCATCTTTGAGTTGATCAATTCCTGAATCTGAGGTGCATATCCACAGCTCCTCTTCTGATCTGCTGCAGTCCTCTTGATAGTTTCAACTATAAGGCTCATGACTTTGAATTTTTGTGGCACATCAAATAAATGCAACATGTTGATGGCATGCCCTCTGATCATGTTATGGTCACCTGACTTGGGCAACAAGTGTGCCTCAGAATCCAATTGATAGTAGCCAGCCCTGACAGCAGAAAGTGGACTGATCCAAAAGAGAAAGTCTCTAGGGCTTTGTCTGGGATCTCCTTGTACATGTGAGCCATGGTATTGTGTCCCATCTTCTTCTTTGCATAAATGTCCATATCATCATCATTTTCCTTTGGGGCATTGATCAGACTTGTCCATTCTTCAACAGTGGATTGGTACCTTGTACCTTCAGACATCCAAACAATTCTCCCATCTGGGTAAAAATGTGTTGTGGAGTAGAATTGCATGATAAGTTCATCATTCCAATTTGTGAGCTTTTGCCCAACAAAATCTGCAACTCCACAACCAACAGAGCTGTCTTGCACTCCAGGATAGTGCTGTTCATTCTCCTTGATGAATTTCCAGTCAACCACCTCATGTCACAAACTATGGGCTTCTTGTCCAATAAGATTGTCTCATAGAAGTCCTGTTGTTCCTTTGTATGGAACCTGTAATCAACAGCAGTTCTTCTCCTTGTGGCATATGGATCTGCCATTCTCCACAGTCTCAACCCTAAATCCTTCCTGATTTTCATGTCCTCAGCCACAGGATGGGCATCATTGTGGTCTGGTATCTTGGGCTTGAGCTTCCTTAGGACCTGTCCTTCTTCATCTTCCTCCTCAGCAACATTGGGCACTGGGGCCTTGTTCTTCTCAGTAGCTGGAATACTCCTGGTATTCCTCTTTGGAACAGACTTGGCCTTGGAGGCAACTTTGGGTGCTTCCTTGGGCTTAGATGTTGCAGCCCCTGATCTGATTGCATCACCCATAAGCTTAGGGGCCTTTGGTGCTGGTGCAGCAAGCTCTTCCTCTTCCATCATGGAAGGTTGCCCAACAACTCTGGCCATGGTCTTCTTGACCCTTTCCTTCCTCTTCTTGCTTTCATCAGCTGGCTCTTTGGGATCAGGATTTTCAGGCAGTTGAGTTGATGCTCTGGCCTTGGGCATAGGTTGCCTTCTTGCATGCCTTTTAATCTTCATGCCTGGCTTTATATCCTTTGCTGAGCCATATTCCTTCTTGAGCACCACTTTCTTGGAAGTAGCCTCATCTTCCTCAGCCTTTTAATCTTCATCCTCTGAATCTGAAGTTCTTTTCCTCCTTTGCCTAGTTGCAGCCTTAGGCAAATTGCTAGGAGTACTTCTGCTCCCTTCATCTGAAGTACTGGAGGGACTAGTGCCCTCACTCAAGTCCATCTGCTCTTCTGGCCTGTTCTGGCTGTCACTTTGATCAGACATACTGCAAAAGCTGACTGCTGACCCTGTGAAGAGTTATAGATGAGATAGAAAAGATGAGCATCACAAAATGCAGAGGTTTTTGCAAAAGAATGACTCAAAAGTTCAGTTTTAGTTTTCCACAGAAAGCATTTCGGATCCACCGATTTTCAAACTCGGTGATACCGAAGCAGTTTTGGAACCTAAACTGATGATCTCGGTTGGACCGAGTTTCAGTTCGGTGGTACCGAGACTGCTAGGGTTTCACAGAATCCTCAAATCGGTTGCACCGATTAGTAATTCTCGGTCAGACCGAGAGTCACTAGTGCAATGGCATAAGCCAAATCGGTGAGACCGAGTTTTTCAACTCGGTGGGTCCGAGATGGTTTCGGCGGAAACCTAAACCTAAAAATTTGAATCACATCTAATCTATGAACTACTTTGGCTGGATAGAAGGGTTTCAATCGTGGCAAGAATCAATATGAAAACAATGTGCTAGGAATCAGACGTGGATAGCACAAAGATCAAGTCCATACCCTAACTTGGCGGTGGACTTGCTACGGCGGCAACGGCGGGGACGAAATCCGTTGACGGCGGCGAAGACCAGCGACAGGAGGCTGCTGGCGACGAGGAGACGATCCGGAGACCACGATGGCAGAGCGAGCTGTTGCGCGGGCGAAGGGTTTCGGAGAAATTTCCAAAATTTTGCCCGTGGCTATATATAGCCCGACCCTGTCGGTGTGACCGAGTGGAACAACTCGGTGGCACCGAGATGCATAACTGTGTTCAGTTACAGCAAATCGGTGAGACCGAAAAGTTCAAATCGGTTGCACCGAGATTGAAAACTCAGATCAACTTGATGATCTCGGTAGGACCGAAATGGAAGGATCGGTCAGACCGAGAATCACTAAGAGGTTTTGGAAGTTTAAGTCTATGACGAATCGGGGACTCCGAGTGCTCCTCACACAGAGTGGTTCGAATCTGACTTGATCAAATTTTGTGATGTAGCATGAATAGAGTTTGAGACGAGAAAAGCATAGATAGCTAAAGAAGGTTCTTAGGCATTCTTGTCCATCCACTTGGCACAAAGAAAAGAACCAAACAATCAAAACAACAAGTGGATGTCCTTGAATGAGTAAAATATGCACCAACATGCTCACACAATAAGATGGCAATTGAAATATGTGGCAAAGCATGCACAACCAATTCTAGCATCTATCAAACAATTGGCGATGACTAGGTCATCTATATATGAGTATATTGACTTAGGAGTCAAATGAGAACATTTGATCATAGGTCATACTCATCGTTTAAGCTCAAGTGGGGTTACCACTTTTACATAATGCATTAATGTGTTCACACCATTAGAGTTGCTTTGACTCAATTCTTAGAGTTAAGCTCCCCCTAGATGTGAGATCCCCCCTTAGAGGGATGAACTAACCTTGGGTTTTGTCGATGATGACTTCATGTAGGTGTTGAAGATGTAGATGCTCAATGTTGATGTAGATCATTTGGAGCAATCCTTTGGAGTGAGTTGCACTTTCAACTTGCCTACATGGGTTAGTCCCACAAGGAACAAACAAGAATATCCATAGACATAGAGTGATGCACACACAAGATGATGTCCATGAAAACATTAGGTTACCTTGTCCCTTGCCTTACCAACATGAGGGTTTGTGACTCCTTGAACTAGTGCAAGATGTGGAAGTTGATTGCACTTGTTCTTGCCAAAATGATATGAGTGAAGAATGTTGGCGGAGTCACCCTCAAGAACTCTCTAGTTCTTCTTCTTCGGGATCCACATCATCTTGATGGGAATCCTTGGAGTTGTAGTTGTACTTGATGAAGTAGAACTTGACGTAGTCTTGGGGACCCACTTGAACGAGGCTTTAGGTGCTTCTTCAAATGCATCAATCTCTTCTTGAAGCTTGTCCTTGCCTTTGTTCTTGTGGTCTTGTGGTGGAAGATCATCTTGAGCTTGTGTCCCCTTGAAGGAAGTAGGATCATACTTCTCTTGTTGAGGAACAAACTTTGTCTTGGGGTATTGATCTTCTTCCCACTCAACTCCATTGGCGTTGAACTTTCGTTCAAAACCAACACCTTGATTCTTCCGGTGCCTTCCTTGCTTGCGTACAATTTCCTCGAATTGCTTACTCCCGGCAAGGCTCTTGTAAACACCTTTCTCTATAATTCCCTTCAATAAACTATTTTCTTGCTCAAGTGTAACTTGGCTAAGAGAATCATTAGTGGAATCAAGAGAACTACTAGAAGCAACAATATTGGATTTAACATTATTATTGTTACTACTAGAGGAAGTATCTTTCTTGTACTTGTTACTAGACTTGACTTGAGGCATGTAAGTAGATAAGAGTAAACGCTTGGCAATGTAAGAAGAACTTTTCTTGCGGAGATCATCATTGATTGCCTTTAAGAACTCATGCTCTTGCTCAAGATTGAGCTTTTCAAAGCGTAACTTCTCATGAGCCCTTAAAAGTTCTCGATGATCTTCGAAGATAGTTTCATGAGCCAACTTAAGAGTGTTTAGTTCTTTAGTTAGAAGCTCAATTTTCTCCTTATCATTGTCATTCGTTTGATTAGCATGATTAATTGACGTTTCATCATAGTATTCATCACTAGAGTTGTCAACAAGTAAATCATCATCCACAAGC
The DNA here is from genome assembly GCF_018294505.1 of Triticum aestivum. NCBI lineage: Eukaryota > Viridiplantae > Streptophyta > Magnoliopsida > Poales > Poaceae > Triticum > Triticum aestivum. Next base: position 554,733,271 of record NC_057801.1, read on the forward strand.
AAGTCATCTTCATCACTATTAAAATCAACATACTCGGGATGTGTTACCTTTGGACCTTTGGCCATGAAGCATCTTCCAATTCCTTCATTTGGTGAATCAAATATGTCGTAGGAGTTGGTTGACACAAGTGCTAGACCGGCAACACCTTCATCTTGAGTATATTCGGAGTCGGAGTGATAGCTTCTCTCGGAGTGTTTGTCGGAGTCGGAGCCAGAAACCCATTCACCAACATGAGCTTGATGTCTTCGTTTTGTGTAGCTCCTTGATGACTTGTCCTTCCTTTCCGAATCCTTGCTTCTCCGTGAGGGTCTTCGTTCATAACGATCATCTCTACTCCTCCTCTCTCTTGGTGGTGATTCTTCTCTTTTGCTCCTTCTTCTTGGAGAATCTTCTCTTCTTTTGTAGGGTGCCGTACACTCATTGGAGTAGTGTCCAGGCCTCCCACAATTGTAGCAATTGCGCTCTCGACTAGAAGATCTCTTGTCATGTAAGACCTTGACTTGGAGCTTCTTTCTTTGCTTCTACTCTTGTAGAATTTGTTGAAGTTCTTCACCATTAAGCTCAATTCTTCATTGAAGGTTTGTTTCTCACTTGATGATGTGGGGGCTTCACTTGAGGCTTTGTAAGCACCACTTGACTTGTTGTGAAGTTCCTCCTTATCCTTGAGTGACATCTCATGAGCAACAATCCTTCCAATGACTTCCGTTGGCTTGAGATCTTTGTAGTTTGGCATCATTTGGATCAATGTGCACACGGTATCATACTTTCCATCCAATGCTCTTAGGATTTTCTTGATGATGAATTTGTCGGTCATCTCTTCACTCCCTAAGCCGGCAATCTCATTTGTGATAAGAGCAAGCCTAGAGTACATTTCAGCGACACCTTCACCATCCTTCATTTTGAACTTGTCAAGCTGACTTTGGAGCACATCCAACTTGGATTCCTTGACGGACTCGGTACCTTCGTGCATATCAATCAAAGTATCCCAAATTTCCTTTGCATTCTCAAGACGGCTGATTTTGTTAAATTCTTCGGGGCACAATCCGTTGAAGATGATGTCACATGCTTGAGCGTTGTATTGCAGCATCTTCAATTCTTCCGCATTAGCTTCACGGTTCGGTTCTCTCCCATCGAAGAATTCACCTTGCAAGCCAATACAAATAATTGCCCAAACGGCGGGGTTATGTCCAAGAATATGCATTTTCATCTTATGCTTCCAACTAGCAAAATTAGTACCATCAAAGTAAGGACCTCTACGGTGATAATTTCCCTCGCTAGACGCCATACTCTCCTAGGTTGTGAAACCAAGGCTATGACCACCAAAAGCTATGGAAATCAAAGCAAATGGAGACCAAGGCTCTGATACCACTTGTAGGACCTTGAAGTATGTCTAGAGGGGGGGTGATTAGACTACTTGACCAATAAAAACTTAACCTTTTCCCAATTTTAGAGTTTGGCAGATTTTAGCTATTTTAGGACAAGTCAAGCAATCATCACACAATACAAGCAAGCATGCAAAGAGTGTATAGGCAGCGGAAATTAAAGCATGCAACTTGCAAGAAAGTAAAGGGAAGGGTTTGGAGGATTCAAACGCAATTGGAGACACGGATGTTTTTGGCGTGGTTCCGATAGGTGGTGCTATCGTACATCCACGTTGATGGAGACTTCAACCCACGAAGGGTAACGGCTGCGCGAGTCCACGGAGGGCTCCACCCACGAAGGGTCCACGAAGAAGCAACCTTGTCTATCCCACCATGGCCGTCGCCCACGAAGGACTTGCCTCACTAGCGGTAGATCTTCACGAAGTAGGCGATCTCCTTGCCCTTACAAACTCCTTGGTTCAACTCCACAATCTTGTCGGAGGCTCCCAAGTGACACCTAGCCAATCTAGGAGACACCACTCTCCAAGAAGTAACAAATGGTGCGTTGATGATGAACTCCTTGCTCTTGTGCTTCAAATGATAGTCTCCCCAACACTCAACTCTCTCTCATAGGATTTGGATCTGGTGGAAAGAGGGTTTGAGTGGAAAGCAACTTGGGGAAGGCTAGAGATCAAGATTCATATGGTAGGAATGGAATATCTTGGCCTCAACACATGAGTAGGTGGTTCTCTCTCAGAAATGGTAAGTTGGAAGTGTAGGTTTAGTCTGATGGCTCTCTCCACGAATGAAGAGGAGGTGGAGGGGTATATATAGCCTCCACACAAAATCTAACCGTTACACACAATTTACCAAACTCGGTGGGACCGAATAGTTAAACTCGGTCGGACCGATTTAGTAAACCTAGTGACCGTTAGTGATTTTCGGTGGGACCGACATGCATCTCGGTGAGACCGATTCGGTTAGGGTTAGGGCATAACGTAATCTCGGTAAGACCGATTACACAAACTCGGTAAGACCGATTTTGGTAATAAGCTTTCCAGAGAGTTGGTCAGGTAAACTCGGTGGGACCGATTTGCTCTTTTCGGTGAGACCGAAATGTTACAAAAAGGAAACAGAGAGTTTACATTGCAATCTCGGTGGGACCGATCGCTCACTTCGGTTAGACCGAAACGTTACGAAGGGAAACAGAGAGATTACAATCCCATCTCGGTGAGACCGAGATCCCTATCGGTAAGACCGATTTGCTTAGGGTTTGTGGCAGTGGCTATGACTTTTGGAATCGGTGGCGCCGGATAGAAAGAATCGGTGTGACCGATTTTGGCTTTAGGTTTAGGTCATTTGTGGATGTGGGAAAGTAGTTGAGGGTTTTGGAGCATATCACTAAGAACATGAAGCAAGAGGCTCATTAAGCAACACCTCATCCCTTCTTGATAGTATTGGCTTTTCCTATAGACTCAATGTGATCTTGGATCACTAAAATGTAGAATGAAGAGTCTTGAGCGTTTGAGCTTGAGCCAATCCTTTGTCCTCAGTATTTTGAGGGACCCACTTTCATCATCCATGCCATGCCATTCATTGAGCTTTCCTGAAACAATAGTCTTGGAATAGCATTAGCTCAATGAGCTATATGTTGTTATGAATTACCAAAACCACCTAGGGATAGTTGCACTTTCAAGCACAGTGTTGCTTCGTCCTTTCTATACTTGAAAATTCACTTGACCCGATGACTTGTAATAAAAGTATTTCCGTTTGCTTTTCAAAGACAAGATTTTTACAGTATCTTAATGATTGATTCCCCATAACCATTTATGTCCAAATCCCCTAGTGGGTAGCTTAGCCACGAACCTGCTTCGCCTAAGTTGAAAAAACATTCCGAGTGGAGAGCAACCCTCCCACTCGGAGCTTAGTCGCGAACCTAATTCGCCTAAGTTAAAAACATTCTGAGTGGAGACAAATCCTCCTACTCGGGGGCTTAGCTGCGACCCCGTAATCTCCTAAGTTATAACATTCTGAGTGGAGAGCAATCCTCCCATTCGGGGGCTTAGCTGCGACCCCGTAATCGCCTAAGTTAAAAACATTCCGAGTGGAGAGCAATCCTCCCACTCGGGGGCTTAGCTGCGACCCTGTAATCGCCTAAGTTAAAAACATTCCGAGTGGAGAGCAATCCTCCCACTCGGGGGCTTAGCTGCGCCCCCGTAATCGCCTAAGTTAAAAACATTCCGTGTGGAGAGCAATCCTCCCACTCGGGGGCTTAGCTGCGACCCCGTAATCGCCTAAGTTAAAAACTTTTCGAGTGGATAGCAATACTCCCACTCGGGGGATTAGCTGCGACCCCGTAATCGCCTAAGTTAAAAACATTCCGAGTGGAGAGCAATCCTCCCACTCGGGGGCTTAGCTGCAACCCCGTAATCGCCTAAGTTAAAAACATTCTGAGTGGAGAGTAATCCTCCAACTCGGGGGCTTAGCCGCGACCCCGTAATCGCCTAAGTTAAAAATGTTCCAAGTGGAGAGCAATCCTACCACTCGAGGGCTTAGCTGCGACCCGGTAATCGTCTAAGTTAAAAGCATTCCGAATGGTGAGCAATCCTCACAATGCGAGCTCCATCCCGATCCGCAAGGATGATGAGGTGTCGATTGAACATCTTGTATGAGCTGCACCACAAATACAACATGCACTCCATCCCGATCCGCAAGGATGACGAGGTGTCGATTGAACATCTCATATGAGTTGCGCCACAAATACAACATGCGTTCCATCTCGATCCGCAAGGACAACGAGGTGTTGATTGAACACCTCGTCTAAGCTGCATCACAAGTATAATGTACGTTCCATCCTGATTCACAAGGACGACGAGGTGTCGATTGAACACCTCGGATGGGCTGCATCACAAGTACAATGTACGTTCCATCCCGATCCGCAAGGACGACAAGGTGTCAAGTCCACTCGACGAAAAGACATACAAAAATGATAAAAGCAAAAGCCATGATATTCAAGGAGAATCAAGTTCAGATAAAACCAGCAAAAGTTCAGAACCACGACGGACATAAGTACTCAGACATCAAGCCTAAAAGAGTTTAGCGGTTACATAAACCACTCGGCATTCCGAGGCAAATAAAAGTACGGCATAATGTTTCGTTCACTCGTCCGGAGAAGGACATGCTGGATCACAAAAACTGTCAAGGTCGATGTTGTCTACAATGCGAGTGGCGGCGTCAAGGAAGGTGTCCATGAAAGACTAGAAAGTGAGATTTTTTGTGTTGGAAACCTTGAGTGCCACTAGCTTGTCTTCTCTGACGTCCTTGCTATGCAATCGGACCAACGACAGAGCAATGTCAGCACCACAGCGAGAAGATGACTTCTTCCATTCCTGCACTCGACCGGGATTTGGTTCAGTCGAGCCATCAGAGACTCGAGGTCTTGCGAGAGTTCCGCCTGGGGCCAGAGTTCAGCATCAACCCGCGTCGTCGCAGCTTTCAGTCGAGCGAGGTAGTCCACGGCGCTATCCAGGCGAGACTCCAACCGCAACACATTCATTGCAACGTCATCTTTGACAGGACAGTTGATGGGATCGAGACCTGTCTCGACTTGCCCGATTTCTGCTTCAGAGTCTTGGCAAAATTCTGCACAATCGGAAAAATAGTGAATCAACAGTTCAACAAGGCATGTTAGTCAACACCAACAAATCAGTCAAACAAGGGAAAATACCTTCAAGTTTTAGGACCAACTTCGCAGCAAGCTGCCCCAGATAAGACTCCAGTTCACCCTTCTTAGCTTTAAGACTCCCCACTTCATCAGTCAGGCTTTCCTTGTCTTTCTTCAGTTGCACAATCTCCTCTTCCAACTTGCTGACTGAAGCTAGCTTCTTGTCCGCAAGTGCTATTTTTTCTCGCGCCTCCTTCTGGGCCGCGGCAAGATCCTGATCCTTCTTCTCTAGAGCCTGCTTCATTTTGTCTAAAGAAATAACAGTCTTTAGAGGAGCTTGAAGTTCATGATTTTTACTATGCACATCTGTTCGAGTGGAATCACTCGGTTCAAAGAGACTGAGAAAAGAGACAGAGAATCATAAGGTGGACGGTGGACGAGTGGTTACCTCCCATGATAGCGGTTTCGTCCTGGGCATTCTTGATGTTTTTCTTCGCCAAATCCAGATCAAGGTTGAGGCTGATCTGCTTCTTATTCAGCTTGGAAAGTTGAGCTCCAAGATCACAAGACTTCTGCAGTCAGCAAATAAGATGTGTCACTCAACAAAAACAAAAGACACTCACAGCAAAAATTGTTCTAAGACAACTGCCAAATCAAACATTCAACAGTAGTCTCGGGGACTACACCCAGTGGGTGCACTTCGCGTGACCCCACTGGTCTGGTTTTACATTCAGCATGGCTTGCCCAGCATGAGTAAAAAAAGAGAGAGATTCTTAGACCCCAGCTGACTACCAAGCAGTCGAACGCGGTCTCGGGGACTGCACCCAGTGGGTGCACTCTACGTGCCCCCACTGGTTCGAAAAACCACTCGACTAAACCTGGTCGATTAAAATGAAAAAGCTACTCAGTTCTAAAGCAGAAACACCCCAGTGGGTGATCGGATGCGAAATGAAGATCCATAGATGCACATAATAGGTTCCAAAACGCTCATTCAAGGACACCATATGGACAGTGAAACAACAGTGACATCTAGTACTGCTCAAAGGACCAGTCGGAAATCGACTAACCTGGACGTTGGCTTGCAGAGCAGTGCTAGCATTGTAAGCAACCTGACTGGCCTCATGCACCACCTTCATCTGTTCCATCACGAGGTTCACCTGGAGAAGAGCCTCCCTGGCGGCACTCGGTGGGTGATACGTCTCCAACGTATCTATAATTTATGAAGCATTCATGCTATTTTATTATCTGTTTTGAATGATTATGGGCTTTATTATACACTTTTATATTGTTGTTTTATTGCCTGTTTCAGTATTTGGAAGAAAAGGAATATCAAACGGAGTCCAAACGGAATGAAACCTTCGGCAACGTTATTTTTGGGAAGAATATCACCCAGGAGACTTGGAGTTCACGTCAGAAGAGCCTCGAGGAGGCCACGATATAGGAGGGCGCCCCCCCCCCTACTAGGCGCCCCCCCCCATCTCGTGGGCCCCTCGAGCACCCCCCGACCGACTTCTTTCGCCTATATAAGCCTACGTACCCTAAAACCATAGAATATCAAGATAGATCGGGAGTTCCACCACCACAAGCCTCTGTAGCCACCAAAAACCTCTCGGGAGCCCTTCCTGGCACCTTGCTGGAGGGGGGATCCTTCACCGGTGGCCATCTTCATCATCCCGGCGCTCTCCATGACGAGGAGGGAGTAGTTCACCCTCGAGGCTAAGGGTATGTACCAGTAGCTATGTGTTTGATCTCTCTCTCTCTCTCGTGTTCTCTCTCGTGTTCCCTCTATGGCACGATCTTGATGTATCCCGAGCTTTGCTATTGTAGTTGGATCTTATGATGTTTCTCCCCCTCTACTCTCTTGTGATGAATTGAGTTTTCCCTTTGAAGTTATCTTATCGGATTGAGTCTTTTATGAGAACACTTGATGTATGTCTTGCCGTGCTTATCTGTGGTGACAATGGGATATCATGTGCCACTTGATGTATGTTTTGGTGACCAACTTGCGGGTTCCGCCCATGAACCTATGCATAGGGGTTGGCACACGTTCTTGACTCTCCAGTAGAAACTTTGGGGCACTCTTTGAAGTACTTTGTGTTGGTTGAATAGATGAATCTGATATTGTGTGATGCATATCGTATAATCATGCCCACGGATACTTGAGGTGACAATGGAGTATCTAGGTGACATTAGGGTTTTGGTTGATTTGTGTCTTAAGGTGTTATTCTAGTATGAACTCTATGATGGATTGAGCGGAAAGAATAGCTTCATGTTATTTTACTACGAACTCTTGAATAGATAGAACAGAAAGAATAACTTTGAGGTGGTTTCGTACCCTACCATAATCTCTTCGTTTGTTCTCTGCTATTAGTGGCTTTGGACTGACTCTTTGTTGCATGTTGAGAGATTGTTATATGATCTATCTATGTTATTATTGTTGAGAGAACTTGCACTAGTGAAAGTATGAACCCTAGGCCTTGTTTCCTATCATTGCAATACCGTTTACGCTCACTTTTGTCGCTTGCTACCTTGCTGTTTTTATAATTTCAGATTACAAATACCTTTATCTACCATCCATATTGCACTTGTATCACCATCTCTTCGCGGAACTAGTGCACCTATACAATTTACCATTGTATTGGGTGTGTTGGGGACACAAGAGACTCTTTGTTATTTAGTTGCAGGGTTGTTTGAGAGAGACCATATTCATCCTACGCCTCCTACGGATTGATAAACCTTTAGGTCATCCACTTGAGGGAAATTTGCTACTGTCCTACAAACTTGTGCACTTGCAGGCCCAACAACGTCTACAAGAAGAAGGTTGTGTAGTAGACATCAAGCTAATGTCTGGCGCTGTTGCCGGGGAGGCTAGGTAAACGGCACTCACACCCCGTCAACTAAGCTCTTTCCTGGCGCCGTTGTCGGGGAAGTGAGTGCTTGAAGGTATATCTTTAGATCTTGCAATCGAATCTTTTTGTTTATTCTTTTATCACTAGTTTAGTTCATAAAAGAAAACTACAAACAAAATGGAATTGAGTTTATCTCATACGATTCATCTTTTTAATATCTTTCGTGAGAATGATGGAAAGGAAAATTGTGCTCAAGTGCTAGAAGAAGAATGCATTCGAATGTTTGGTACTATATCTTTGTATGATGAGCATGATTGCAATGTTGTTAGTATGAATTCCTTGAATATCCATGATGCTAATGATATGCAAAGCCACAAGCTTGGGGAAGCTATATTTGATGAATATGATATATTTAGTCCCCCAAGTTTTGATGAGAATATTTATTGTGATGAAAGCATGCCTCCTATTTATGATGATTATATTGATGAAAGTGGGTCCGCGGGATGTTATTAATCTTGCGGATGTGAAGAACAAGAAGTGCCTCTAAAAGAGAGAAGAATAAGGAGCAGGGCTTCAAGCGGGAAGGCGACCGAGGGTCAGGTGCCTCAATCGACGTCGGTGCTTGAGCAGTGGTCGAGTGATCCGGAGACCTGGCTCGGACCAGTGTCACCTTTGCCAATCCACTATCGACTAATCGTCCATCGGGGTCGTCTGCTCAAGCCCGTGCTGCTCCAGTACGACTCCACACATCTGATCCTGTGACTGCCCCGAATGTGTTGTTGCCATCGCTCTTCGTTTCATACCAGACTCCAGACGACCCACTGATGTCTACTACACAACTCTTCCAAACCCACTTTCATCAATATAATCATCATAAATAGGAGGCATGCTTTCATCATAATAAATATTCTCATCAAAACTTGGGGGACTAAATATATCATATTCATCAAATATAGCTTCCCCAAGCTTGTGGCTTTGCATATCATTAGCATCATGGATATTCAAGGAATTCATACTAACAACATTGCAATCATGCTCATCATACAAAGATATAGTACCAAACATTCTAATGCATTCTTCTTCTAGGACTTGAGCACAATTTTCCTTTCCATCATTCTCACGAAAGATATTAAAAAGACGAAGCGTATGAGACAAACTTAACTCCATTTTTTTGTAATTTTCTTTTATAGACTAAACTAGTGATAAAACAAGAAAACAAAAGACTCGATTGCTAGATCTAAAGATATACCTTCAAGCGCTAACCTCCCCGGTAACGGCGCCAGAAAAGAGCTTGATGTCTACTACACAACCTTCTTCTTGTAGACGTTGTTGGGCCTGCAAGTGCACAGGTTTGTAGGACAGTAGCAAATTTCCCTCAAGTGGATGACCTAAGGTTTATCAATCCGTGGGAGGCGTAGGATGAAGATGGTCTCTCTCAAACAACCCTGCAACCAAATAACAAAGAGTCTCTTGTGTCCCCAACACACCCAATACAATGGTAAATTGTATAGGTGCACTAGTTCCGCGAAGAGATGGTGATACAAGTGCAAAATAGATAGTAGATAAAGGTTTTTGTAATCTGAAATAATAAAAACAGCAAGGTAGCAAGTGGTAAAAGTGAGCGTAAACGGTATGGCAATGATAGGAAACAAGGCCTAGGGTTCATACTTTCACTAGTGCAAGTTCTCTCAACAATAATAACATAGATAGATCATATAACAAGCCCTCAACATGCAACAAAGAGTCACTCCAAAGCCACTAATAGCAGAGAACAAACGAAGAGATTATGGTAGGGTACGAAACCACCTCAAAGTTATTCTTTCAGATCAATCTATTCAAGAGTTCGTACTAGAATAACACCTTAAGACACAAATCAACCAAAACCCTAATGTCACCTAGATACTCCATTGTCACCTCAAGTATCTGTGGGCATGATTATACGATATGCATCACACAATCTCAGATTCATCTATTCAACCAACACAAAGTATTTCAAAGAGTGCCCCAAAGTTTCTACTAGAGAGTCAAGAACGTGTGCCAACCCCTATGCATAGGTTCATGGGCGGAACCCACAAGTTGGTCACCAAAACATACATCAAGAGGCACATGATATCCCATTGTCACCACAGATAAGCACGGCAAGACATACATCAAGTGTTCTCATAAAAGACTCAATCCGATAAGATAACTTCAAAGGGGAAACTCAATTCATCACAAGAGAGTAGAGGGGGAGAAACATCATAAGATCCAACTATAATAGCAAAGCTCGGGATACATCAAGATCGTGCCATAGAGGGAACACGAGAAAGAACACGAGAGAGAGAGAGAGATCAAACACATAGCTACTGGTACATACCCTCAGCCTCGAGGGTGAACTACTCCCTCCTCGTCATGGAGAGCGCCGGGATGATGAAGATGGCCACTGGTGATGGATCCCCCTCCGGCAGGGTGCCGGGAAGGGCTCCCGAGAGGTTTTTGGTGGCTATAGAGGCTTGCGGCGGCGGAACTCCCCATCTATCTTGATTCGATGGTTTTAGGGTACGTAGGCTTATATAGGCGAGAGAAGTCGGTCAGGGGGTGCTCGAGGAGCCCACGAGACAGGGGGCGCGCCCTACAGGGGGGGCGCACCCTCCTATCTCGTGGAGTCCTCGAGTATCTTCTGACTTGAACTCCACGTCTCCAGGATGATATTCTTCCAAAAAATCACATTGTCGAAGGTTTCATTCCGTTTGGACTCCGTTTGATATTCCTTTTCTTCGAAATACTGAAATAGGCAATAAAACAGCAATATGGGTTGGGCCTCCGGTTAATAGGTTAGTCCCAAAAGTAATATAAAAGTGTATAATAAAGCCCATAATCATTCCAAACAGGTAATATAATAGCATGAAACAATCAAAAGTTATAGATACGTTGGAGACGTATCAAGCATCCCCAAGCTTAATTCTTGCTCGTCCTCGAGTAGGTAAATGATAAAAACAGAATTTTTGATGTGGAATGCTACATAGCATAATTCATAATGTAATTTTCTTTCATTGTGGCATGAATGTTTAGATCCAATTAATACAAAATAAAAGTTCATATTGATATAAGAAATAGTAGTACTTCAAGCATACCAAGCAAGTAATCATGTCTTTCCAAAATAGCATGGCCAGAAGAAAGTTATCCCTACAAAATCATATAGTCTGGCTAAGCTCTATCTTCATCACACAAAGTATTTAATCATTCACAACCCCGATGACGAGCCAAGCAATTGTTTCATACTTTAATAATCTCAAACTTTTTCAACTTTCACGCAATACATGAGCGTGAGCCATGGACATAGCACTATATGTGGAATAGAACGGTGGTTGTGGAGAAGACAAAAAAGGAGAAGATAGTCTCACATCAACTAGGCGTATCAAAGAGCTATGGAGATGCCCATTAATAGATATCAATGTGAGTGAGTAGGGATTGCCATGCAACGGATGCACTAGAGCTATAAATATATGAAATCTCAACAAAAGAAAACTAGTGGGTGTGCATCCAACTTGCTTGCTCATGAAGACCTAGGGAATTTTGAGGAAGCCCGTCATTTGAATATACAAGCCAAGTTCTATAATGAAAAATTCCCACAAGTAAATGAAAGTGACAAAATATGAGACTCTCTATCATGAAGATCATGGTGCTATTTTGAAGCACAAGTGTGGAAAAAGAGATAGTAGCATTGTCCCTTCTCTCTTTTTCTCTCATTTTTTTATTTGGGCCTTTTCTCTTCTTTTTTTATGGCCTCTTTTTTTATAAATTTCGTCCAGAGTCTCATCCCGACTTATGGGGGAATCATAGTCTCCATCATCCTTTCCTCACTAGGACAATGCTCTAATAATGATGATCATCACACTTTATTTTTTTACAACTTGATACTTAGAACAAAATATGACTCTATATGAATGCCTCCGACGGTGTACCGGGATATGCAATGAATCAAGAGCAACATGTATGAAGAATATGATGGTGGCTTTGCCACAAATACGATGTCAACTACATGATCATGCAAAGAGCAATATGACAAAAGTAATGTGTGTCATATGAACGGAACGGTGGAAAGTTGCATGGCAATATATCTCGGAATGGCTATGGAAATGCCATAATAGGTAGGTATGGTGGCTGTTTTGAGGAAGGAGTATGGTGGGTGTATGGTACCGTCAAAACTTGCACGATACAAGAAAGGCTAGCAATAATGGAGGGGTGAAAGGAGTGCGTATAATCCATGGACTCAACATTAATCAAAAGAACTCATATACTTGTTGTAAAAATTTAGAAGTCATCAAAAACCAAAGCACTACACGCATGCTCCTAGGGGGATAGATTGGTAGGAAAAGACCATCGCTCGTTCCCGACTGCCACTCATAAGGAAGACAATCAATAAATAAAATTGTGCTCTAACTTCATCACAAAGCGGTTCACCATACGTGCATGCTACGAGAATCACAAACTTCAACACAAGAATTCTTTAAATCCATAATCACCCAACTAGCATGACTTTAATATTACTACCTCCATATCTCAAAACAATTATCAAGCATCAAATTGATCATAGCATCCAATTCACTTCCTATGATCGTTTTCATTCAAATAACCATGCTGTTTAAGACTCTCAAAATAATATAAGTAAAGCATGAGAGACTAGCAATTTCTTCAAAATATAAACACCGCCGTGCTCTAAAAGATATAAGTGAAGCACTAGAGCAAACGACAAACTACTCCGAAAGATATAAGTGAAGATAAAAGAGTAGCTAAATGATTATGCAACTATGTGAAGACTCTCTAACATTTAAGAATTTCAGATCTTGGTATCTTATTCAAGCAGCAAGCAAAGCAAAACAAAATGACATTGCAAGGATAGCACAACTCATGTGAAGAAGCAAAAACTTAAGCTCAACCGATACTAACCGATAGTTGTTGAAGAAGAAAGGTGGGATGCCTACCGGGGCATCCCTAAGCTTAGATGCTTGAGACTTCTTGAAATTTTATCTTGGGGTGCCTTGGGCATCCCCAAGCTTGAGCTTTTGTGTCTCCTTAATTCCTTTCATATCATGGTTTATCAAAAGCTTCATTCACAACAAACTCAACAAGAACTCGTGAGATAGGTTAGTATAAACCAATGCAAAACCTTATCATTTTCTACTGTAACAAATGACTAAAATTATTATTCAACATTGCATACTAAATGCCTCTGCATATTTAATACTCCTATCATCAAATAGAATCATTAAACAAGCAAACATATGCAAACAATGCAACCATAACAGCAGTCTGTCAAAACAGTACAGCCTGTAAAGATGCAAGAGTATCAATACTTCCCTGACTCCCAAAATTATGAAATAAAATTCCCACTGTAATAAATTTATCAGAGCTTAATTGAAAAAAGATTCAACATTATACCATTCTCTGACTTTTCTAGGGAATTTTTGCAACAGCGGTAAACTTTCTGTTTTCAACCAGCAACATGTATACTAGCAAAATAAGCATGGCAAAGGCTATCCTTGACTTTTTTTATTGAAAATAAAGATGCAAAACATTATTCTAACTAACAGAAAGCAAAAACTAACAAAAGAAAATGTCGGATTTAGGGTTCCGGCAGACCCTTGAGGTTCGAACACTGGGGTGCGCGCGGAGGTTTCGCCTTCTACCTACTTGTTCCTCACCGAATTGCTAGGATCTAAACTACAAGAAGAACAACACAAGAGACACAGGGTTTATACTGGTTCAGGCCACCATTGTGGTGCAATACCCTACTCCAGTGTGTGGTGTGGTGGATTGCCTCTTGGGCTGATGATGAACAATACAAGGAAGAACAGCCTCGCGGGGGTCTGTTCTTGTGGTGGTGTTGTCCCTTTGGAGGGGTTGATTCCAGATCCCTTTGGCGGGCCTTTTTCCCGATACCTAGATACTATGGTGGCTAGTCCTATTTATAGGCAAATGCCCTGGGCCTCTTCCCAAATATTGAGCGGGAAGGGCGCCAACAATTGGCCATTTTGAAAGGGAACATCTGGTACACTTATCCTGACTAAAGTTTGTCCTCACCTGTCAAAGGCTCTGGTGGTGACGCCGGCTTGGGCTCCACGGTGACCTCCGTCCTGCCGTTGGACTGATCTTGGTCTTGTTGCACCGAAATGGATGCCTTTGCTTGATGCTCTCGCCTGCGCTTGCTCCCCTTGCACGAAAGAGGAAAGAAGGACACCGCGCGGGCTGGCGCCCTTGGTCGTCATGGCTTGCGTCATGGGCACATCACAAGGTACCCCGCCTTGAACTCTCCGCCTCCTCATGAGCCATCCTGATGAGGCCGTGCCTGAGGAAGCTCCTTGTCGTCCGCCCCACGAGGCTTGGCCCCTCGCGAGGGTCTTGAGCTTGTGTTGGTGAAGATGGGCCGTGCTGGGCCCCCCTTTGAGCCACGCTGCAGGCCGCAGGCAAGCAAGTCTGGGGACCCCCGTTCCCAGAACACCGACAGTAGCCCCCGGGCCCAAGGCGCGCCCGGACTTGGCCGAGCAGAGAGGCGAAAGGGCAAGTGCGAAGCGTCACGGTCCCTAACAGCCTGCGGCCGTGGGCGCCGCGTGGCGGTTGATTGGACGTGGGCATCTCCGCTTCCCCACAACGCCTCGGCAACTGCACGGATTCGACAAGTCCCTGCATGCAAAGTGGGTCATGATTACCTGCGATCGTGGCGGTCGACGGTTGGCTTTCGCCGGTTATAAGTACGGAACGGCGCGTTCCTCTCCAGCCTATCTCTCCTCGCTTCTCCTTCTTCCTGATCCTTGCTCCGTCTTGCTGCAATGGCTCCGATCCGCCGATTCTCCATGGCAGAGAAAGGAAAGGCTCCCCAAGAGGATCCCGGCCTGCTTCCACCGAAGAAACGGCTTGCCCTCTACCATCAGGGTGTGGGCACCCGCCAGGAAGTGCCGAGGCCCTGGTGTGAGCGGCCACCACCAGGGTTCCCACTTCCCTTGTTTGCTCATGTCGAGGGCCCTGGAGGAGTCAACACAGAACGCCATGAGCGGCGCCGCCGTCGGTGCCGGCGGGTCACGAAGGTGTGCGTCCTTCCCCCTGGAGTCCATGCCGAAGGCTCCTCCCGAGAGTTCGTGCTTCACGCCGCCACGCCTCCTAAGTCTTGGATTCGCCTTCCTCCTTTCTTCGCCTCCGTCATCCCACGGGGGGAACCCCTGGGGTTTTGGCTGCAGCATGCCGGCTGCAGCACCCTCGCGACCGAGGCAGAGGTCGCAGTCGTTGCCCCGGGCGAGGTCTTCATGACTCGAGGCTGGGGCGAGGTCGCCCGGGTCTGCGGGGCAAGGGGCGCCCTTGCGATCCATCTGGAGTACGACGGTGCTTCGGTGATGTCCTTCAAGGTCTTCGATGCAGAGGGTCGCCGACTGGAGTGCTGCCCCGGGAGAGGCGGTCGGGACCCTACTGCAGCGAGACAGAGGCCGGCCAATCGCTCCCTTGGCGGCTCCTTAGGCGATGAAGGCGCCGGAGGATCCAGCGACTTTGCCGAGCTCTTCGCGACTCCGGAGACGAGCGACGACAGCTACGAGCCCCCGAGCCTGCGCCGCTCTCGGAGCAGGGCGGGCTCGTCCGGCCGTCACCGCCCCTGATCTGGATGGGGTTGGTGTCGGTGCTGGACGGCCCACTGTTGATGATGGCGTCTGCCGTGATGGTCCCCGTAGTTAGGACTCCTTAAGATTCGCGTCTTTTGTCCCTGCGAGGAACCGAGAATTTACCTCGTGGGGGCTTGTAAGGTGTTTGCAGCTCCGTTCGTCAATATGATCCTCATTATGAAGCAGTGCGAGATGGTTATTTCGTCTTAGCTTAGTTTCTTCCTATCAGACCTCGTGAGGGCTTGATGCTCTGCGCCGACAGGTCCCAGTCCCAAGGCAGCTTCAGCCGTCGCTGGTATGCCAGGTCGCGATGCCGTGGTCAAGGCCAGGAGGTGAGCGACCCGAGGCCCGGTAAGAGCCCCTGAGTCGCGATGCTCAGGAGGTCCCCCTTGGCGCTCAAGCAGCCATCATTCGGTGAGAAAGGAGAACGACGTTGCTAAGACGGGATTGCATTAAGTGCGGGGATGGTGCTGCGATAGCTAGTGTTTTCGGAGAGTGACTTATCTCGAGGGTCAGGAAACACTTCTTGGTGCAGCGCTAGGTCCGTGCCTTGGCCTGCGAGGGGTTGCTTGGCAAGGTCATCACGTGCTTCTCTCCTCTCGCCCTCACTCCCCTTTCTGCTCTACGTCCTCTGGTCCCGGCCCTCGAGCGAGTCTCAGCCGTCGCTGGTATGCCAGGTCATGATGCCATGGACAAGGCCAGAGGGTGAGGGCTGGAGAACCAGTAGGAGCCCTGAGTCGCGATGCTCAGGTACCCCCCCCCCCTTTAACATGCAAGCGGTTTGCATGGACGAGGGTGAAGAAGACACCGTGAGGGCCTCGCATGATGATGCTCCTAGGGGAACCCTGCAGGCTCATCACAGAAGAAACGAGAGTTCGTCGCGACAATCGACGGTTAGCCGTTAGTTGCATTGGAGAGGCGGCGAGACATGAAAGGCCTGGCGAGGTGTACTGGTTCACCAGCGATCCATCTCGGGACTCACGGGGCCCTACCCCAAGGCGGGTTGCGCCTGACGCTGGGCCTTATATTGAAGTGTGTTCCTGCAAATTTGGCTAGATGCCGGTGCTCTACGTTCTCGGGTCCCGGCTCTCGGGCTGGTCTCAGCCGTCGCTGGTATGCCGGGGCACGATGTCGTGGGCAAGACCAGAGGGTGAGGGCCGGAGAGCCGGTAGGAGCCCTGAGTCGCGATGCTCAGGCACCCCCCCTTAACGCGCAAGCTGGGTTAGATGTCGAAACTCTACGTCCTCGGGTCCCGGCTCTTGGGCTGGTCTCAGCCGTCGCTCATATGCCGGGGCGTGATGCCGTGGGCAAGACCAGAGGGTGAGGGCCGGAGAGCCGGTAGGAGCCCTGAGTCGCGATGCTCAGGCGACCCCCCCCTTTAACGCGCAAGCTGGGTTAGATGTCGAAACTCTACATCCTCGGGTCCCGGCTCTCGGGCTGGTCTCAGCCGTCGCTGGTATGCCGGGGCACGATGCCGTGGGCAAGACCAGAGGGTGAGGGCCGGAGAGCCGGTAGGAGCCCTGAGTCGCGATGCTCAGGCACCCCCTTTAACGCGCAAGCTTGCGACATCCAAGAAGAAAAGGTACCATGAACAGGCACCAAATAACAAGCCTGATGGGTCGGAAACATGGCCCTAAGATAAATGCAAGAGGGGTACATGCCACTGGGTCTAACCCGAGCGGCTTGGGGATAATGCAGCCCGAGGGGCGCCCCCAGCTGAGTAAGCTAAGAACATGAAATAAAAGAGATACAGGCCACAGGGACGGACCCACGCGGCCTGGGAATAATGCAGCCCTGAGGGCGCTCCCAGCTGGAAATGAAACTTGAAAGATGTCACCTGATGATGAGGAGGACGAAGGGGTGTTGATGCAGCAGACTCGGTGGGCTGCAAGAGCAGATCCTCACGAGCCCCCAGGCCCTGGGGCCTTGAGAGGCTCCGGAGGCGCTGGTGGCTCCTCGCGGACCATCTCCATCTCCACCAGGGCTGCGAAACTCCTGACCTCTTGAGCCTCCAGGATGGCCCTCATGATGCGCTGGTACGCGGCAGCCGCATTCGGCGAGCCATAAGGCATGCGAACGTAGGTGTGAGGCGGACCCTCGCAGCGTCCCACTCGTGAAGGCCAGAGGCGCTCCTGAGATGCGACTTGGTTGAGCCCTGGTATGTCGATGCAGACGCGCAGCCCACCATCCTCGCCTGGATGGGGGGCCACAGCGGGTAAGCGGCGGCTGCCTCTCATGACCCTTGACTCTTGTAGCTCCTGAATGGCCTTGCTGACGAACTCCTGAGGGTTTGGCCCTCCTTGCCTTGCTCCTTCTTGATGGAAACGTGCTTCGAAACACGCCTCCACGTGGTGCCCAAGCACCTCCCTCGTGACCTTGGCGAGGTCGACGGCCCTCCAGGGGAGAGCCCCCGAGCCCTGCCTGAGGAGGGCGCTAGGCGCGCTTCCTTATGCGATGGAAGGGGGTTCCCCCTGAGCAGGCGCAGGCCCTGAGGGACCTGCCTCCTGAGGGGCCAGGCCGGTCGATGTCTTCTTCTTCTTGGGGGCGGCCTCGGGAAGCCTCCTGCTTCCGCGATCCGGGTCTTCCAGTGATGCGGCCTGAAAGGCTCGCTCCAGGGAACACACTGCGTCTCTCTCTTCGCAGGGTACCGTGATGACTCTGCCACTTCCTGGCATCTTGAGGACGCTGTAGCCGTGGTGGGTTACGGCCATGAACTTGGCCAGCGCTGGGTACCCGAGGATGGCGTTGTACGGCAGGCGAATGTGGGCGACGTCGAAGTCGATGAGCTCGGTGCGGTAATTGTCGCGCGCCCCGAAGGTGACAGGGAGGCGGACCTGCCCAATCGGGACCGTGGAGCCGTCGGTGACTCCGGAGAAAGGCTTGGTTGGCTGAAGCTGACTATAGGGTACTTGGAGATTGTTGAACGTTTCCACAAACAGGACGTTGAGCCCTGACCCGCCATCGATGAGGGTCCTGGCGACTAGCACGTTGCTGATAATTGGGGAACAAAGCATCGGGAGGACTCCAGCTGTGGCCGCGCACTTGAGCTGATCCGTTGAGCTGAACGTGATGGCACATGCCGACAACCTGAGAGGGCGCGTGGCCTCGACTTGGGGAGGACTGCATTCACTTCGCGGGCGAACTGCTTGAAGATGCGCTGAGAGGCTGGGGCTTGAGCTCCGCCCAGGATGCAGGCGACCGCACGTGGTTCCTGGAAGCCCCCAGCCCCTTCGTCATGATGACGGTCCTCATTTCTCCTTGGCTGCGGCGGTAGCGGAGGGAGGCCTGCGTTACCTTGCGGGCGATCCTCGCGAGGCTGATCCCTCCAGCCTCCCTTGCGAGGCGGGTCCTGCCAGCGATCCTCGCGAGGTTGGTCGCGCCATCCTTGACGTGGGCCGCGGTCTTCCCAGCGTCCTGTGTTCCTTCCTCCTCCTCGGCCGTAGCCCCGGACGCTGCAGTCGGGACGCCGGCCAGTCCGTCCTTCACGCACGGCCCTAAGCTCTTGGCATTCATTGGTGTTATGGGTGTGAAGGTCGTGGTACACGCAGTACCGACTGCCCTTGGAGGATTCGGGCTGATCTTTGCCCCGCTTGGTGTCTGGTTCTGCCGCGAGCACGGCAGCCCCTTTGCGCTTCACGTCCTTGGCCTTGGGCTTCTTCTCTTCTGGGTCTGCGGCAGGCAACTCGAGGCGGGAGAGACGCCCTTCCTCAGCCCTGGCGCACTTGGTCGCCAGGTTGAACAGCTCCAAGGAAGTGCACAGATCTTCATGCATTGCGAGCTCCTCCTTCATTTTGACGTCACGCACGCCGTCAAAGAAGTCTGAGATGATGGCCTCCTCGGTCACCTTGGGAATCTTGAGGCGCGCGTTGTTGAAGCGCTGGATGTACTTCTGTAGGG
This sequence comes from Triticum aestivum, assembly GCF_018294505.1. Taxonomy (NCBI): domain Eukaryota; kingdom Viridiplantae; phylum Streptophyta; class Magnoliopsida; order Poales; family Poaceae; genus Triticum; species Triticum aestivum. Next base: position 554,752,670 of record NC_057801.1, read on the forward strand.
TTTCCCCTGGTTGCTGCTTGATGTGGTGCATGTCGCTCACGGCGGGTGGCCGGTCGCGAGTACCCTGGAAGTTGGCGATGAAGCGGGTGCACATCTCGTCCCAGGAGGAGATCGTGCCTGGGGCCAGGTTCAGGAGCCAGGTGCGGGCCCCGTCCTTGAGCGCCATGGGAAACCAGTTCGCCTTGACCTTCTCGTCTCCGTTGGCAGCCTCGATGCCCAGCTCGTAGAGCTGGAGGAACTCTGCAGGGTCAGCCGTGCCGTCGTAGCGAGGAGGCAGGTCTGGCTTGAACTTGCCGGGCCACGCGACGGTGCGCAGCTCGGTGGTGAAGGCGCGGTAGCCCGCTGTGGCCACGGGAGGCCTTTGGGGACGAAGGGCTTGGTCCTGCGGGTCCCCGTGAGCCGCAAATGGGTGCAGCGCGGGGTCTTGACGTGCGAGAGCAGGAGCGTGGTCGGGACGAGCCAGAGCAGGGAGCACTCGGGCAGCTTCTCGAGGGCGAGGGACTTCTTGGCAGCTCTGCTCTTGCCGCGCTGGTGCCTGACGGGGCGGGTTCCGCCCAGGGGCCGCGCGCCTTGGAGCCAGGGCGCCTTATTGAGGGGGAGGCGGCTGAGGTGCCCCAGGAGCTTCATTGCCCGCGCATGGCGGGGCGCGGTGCAGTGAGAAGGATGGCGCGGGGGAGCCCCCAGCGGCGCGGATGAGTTCGGTGACTCGGTCGAGCCATTCTTCGTAGACGTCGTCGATTGGGCGGTAGCGCATGAGCTCGTTTGCCGCGATGAGCGCAGCTCGAGCCTCCATGGCCGCGCGGGGCGCGCGGGACGAAGATCCAGCAAGGGTGAGCGAGGGTGTAGAGGTGCGGCCGTCTCGCCTCATGGAAGGGTGCTGGGACGATGCTTGTTGCTCGTTCCCCGCTGGGCTGGTGGCGGCGTTGACGGCAGGTGACGGCGAATGACGAGAGCGTCCGCCGATGGGAGCCGTCTGGGCGACGCGGGAAGTGAGGGCGGCTCGGCGCTCGGCGCGAACCCGGCGTGCGTCAGACATGGACGCGACGGTCGGACAAGAACAGGGCGACGGAAGACGAATTCCGGAGCACCCCTACCTGGCGCGCCAAATGTCGGATTTAGGGTTCCGGCAGACCCTTGAGGTTCGAACACTAGTGTGCGCGCGGAGGTTTCGCCTTCTACCTACCTGTTCCTCACCAAATCGCTAGGATCTAAACTACGAGAAGAACAACACAAGAGACACAGGGTTTATACTGGTTCAGGCCACCATTGTGGTGTAATACCCTACTCTAGTGTGTGGTGTGGTGGATTGCCTCTTGGGCTGATGATGAACAATACAAGGAAGAACAGCCTCGCGAGGGTCTATTCTTGTGGTGGTGTTGTCCCTTTGGAGGGGTTGATTCCAGATCCCTTTGGAGGGCCTTTTTCCCCATACCTAGACACTATGGTGGCTAGTCCTATTTATAGGCAAAGGCCCTGGGCCTCTTCCAAATATTGAGCGGGAAGGGCGCCAACAATTGGCCATTTTGAAGGGGAACATCTGGTACACTTATCCTGACTAAAGTTGGTCCTCGCCTGTCAAAGGCTCTGGTGGTGACGCCGGCTTGGGCTCCACGGTGACCTCCATCCTGCCGTTGGACTGGTCTTGGTCTTGTTGCACCGAAATGGATGCCTTTGCTTGATGCTCTCGCCCGCGCTTGCTCCCCTTGCACCAAAGAGGAAAGAAGGACACTGTGCGGGCTGGCGCCCGGCTGGCGCCCTTGGTCGTCATGGCTTGCGTCATGGGCACCTCACGAGGTACCCCGCCTTGAACTCTCCGCCTCCTCGTGAGCCAGCCTGATGAGGCCGTGCCTGAGGAACCTCCTTGTCGTCCGCCCCGCGAGGCTTGGCCCCTCGCGAGGGTCTTGAGCTTGTGTTGGTGAAGATGGGCCGTGCTGGGCCCCCCTTTGAGCCACGCTGTAGGCCGCAGGCAGGCAAGTCTGGGGACCCCCGTTTCCAGAACACCGACAGAAAATGACACTCCAAGCAAAACACATATCATGTGGCGAATAAAAATATAGCTCCAAGTAAAGTTACCGATGAACAAAGACGAAAGAGGGGATGCCATCCGGGGCATCCCCAAGCTTAGGCTCTTGGATGTCCTTGAATATTACCTTGGGGTGCCTTGGGCATCCCCAATCTTAGGCTCTTTCCACTCCTTATTCCATAGTCCATCGAATCCTTACCCAAAACTTGAAAACTTCAACCACACAAAACTCAAACAAAACTCGTAAGCTCCGTTAGTATAAGAAAATAAAACCACCACTTAGGTACTGTAATGAACTCATTCTAAATTCATATTGGTGTTAAACCTACTGTATTTCAACTTCTATATGGTTTATAACACTTAATACTAGCCATAGATGTATCAAAATAAGCAAACAACACAATGAAAACAGAATCTGTCAAAAACAGAACAGTCTGTAATAATCTGTATCAAACGTATACCTCTGGAACCCCAAAAATTATGAAATAAATTTCTGGACCTGAGTAATTTGTCTATTAATCATTTGCAAAAAAATCAACCTAAAAGCACTCTCCAGTAAAAAAAATGGAAGCTAATCTCGTGAGCGCTAAAGTTTCTGTTTTTTTACAGCAAGATCATATAAACTTCACCCAAGTCTTCCCAAAGGTTCTACTTGGCACTTTATTGAAACAAAAGCTATAAAACATGATTACTACAGTAGCATAATCATGTGGGCACACAAAAACAGTAAGGATAAATATTGGGTTGTCTCCCAACAAGCGCTTTTCTTTAATGCCTTTCTAGCTAGGCATGATGATGGCAATGATGCTCACATAAAAGATAAAAATTGAAACATAACGGGAGCATCATGAAGCATATGACTAGCACATTTAAGCCTGACCCATTTCCTATGCATAGGGATTTTGTGAGCAAACAACTTATGGGAACAATAATCAACTGGCATAGGAAGGCAAAACAAGCATAACTTCAAAATTTTAAGCACATAGAGAGGAAAATTGACATTATTGCAACTCCTACAAGCATATGTTCCTCTCTCATAATAATTCTCAGTAGCAACATGAATGAATTCAACAATATAAGCAGCACCTAAAGTATTCTTTTCATGATCTACAAGCATAGAAAATTTACTACTCTCCACATAAGCAAACGTCTTCTCATGAATAGTAGTGGGAGCAAACTCAATGAAATAATTATCATGTGAGGCATAATCCAATTGAAAACTAAAATCATGATGACAAGTTTCATGGTTATCATTATTCCTAATAGCATACAAGTTATCACAATAATCATCATAGATAGCAACTTTGTTCTCATAATCAATTGGAACCTCTTCCGAAATAGTGGAATCATCACTAAATAAATTTGACACTCTTCCAAATCCACTTTCATATTCATCACAATAAGATTCAATATCCTCCAAAATAGTGGGATCACTACTTCCTAAAGTTGACGCTCTTCCAAACCCACTTTCATCAATATAATCATCATAAATAGGAGGCATGCTTTCATCATAATAAATATTCTCATCAAAACTTGGGGGACTAAATATATCATATTCATCGAATATAGCTTCCCCAAGCTTGTGGCTTTGCATATCATTAGCATCATGGATATTCAAGGAATTCATACTAACAACATTGCAATCATGCTCATCATACAAAGATATAGTACCAAACATTCTAATGCATTCTTCTTCTAGCACTTGACCACAATTTTCCTTTCCATCATTCTCACGAAAGATATTAAAAAGATGAAGCGTATGAGACAAACTTAACTCCATTTTTTTGTAATTTTTTTATAGACTAAACTAGTGATAAAACAAGAAACAAAAAGATTTGATTGCAAGATCTAAAGATATACCTTCAAGCGCTAACCTCCCCGGCAACGGCGCCAGAAAAGAGCTTGATATCTACTACACAAACTTCTTCTTGTAGACGTTGTTGGGCCTGCAAGTGCACAGGTTTGTAGGACAGTAGCAAATTTCCCTCAAGTGGATGACCTAAGGTTTATCAATCCGTAGGAGGCGTAGGATGAAGATGGTCTCTCAAACAACCCTGCAACCAAATAACAAAGAGTCTCTTGTGTCCCCAACACACCCAATACAATGGTAAATTGTATAGGTGCACTAGTTCGGCGAAGAGATGGTGATACAAGTGCAAAATAGATAGTAGATAAAGGTTTTTGTAATCTGAAATAATAAAAACAGCAAGGTAGCAAGTGGTAAAAGTGAGCGTAAACGGTATGGCAATGATAGGAAACAAGGCCTAGGGTTCATACTTTCACTAGTGCAAGTTCTCTCAACAATAATAACATAGATAGATCATATAACAAGCCCTCAACATGCAATAAAGAGTCACTCCAAAGCCACTAATAGCGGAGAACAAATGAAGAGATTATGGTAGGGTACAAAACCACCTCAAAGTTATTCTTTCGGATTAATCTATTCAAGAGTTCATACTAGAATAACACCTTAAGACACAAATCAACCAAAACCCTAATGTCACCTAGATACTCCATTGTCACCTCAAGTATCCGTGGGCATGATTATACGATATGCATCACACAATCTCATATTCATCTATTCAACCAACACAAAGTACTTCAAAGAGTGCCCCAAAGTTTCTACCGGAGAGTCAAGAACGTGTGCCAACCCCTATGCATAGGTTCATGGGCGGAACCCACAAGTTGGTCACCAAAACATACATCAAGTGGCACATGATATCCCATTGTCACCACAGATAAGCACGGCAAGACATACATCAAGTGTTCTCATAAAAGACTCAATTCGATAAGATAACTTCAAAGGGGAAACTCAATTCATCACAAGAAAGTAGAGGGGGAGAAACATCATAAGATCCAACTATAATAGCAAAGCTCGGGATACATCAAGATCGTGCCATAGAGGGAACACGAGAAAGAACATGAGATAGAGAGATCAAACACATAGCTACTGGTACATACCCTCAGCCTTGAGGGTGAACTACTCCCTCCTCGTCATGGAGAGCGCCGGGATGATGAAGATGGCCACCGGTGATGGATCCCCCCTCCGGCAGGGTGCCGGGAAGGGCTCCCGAGATGTTTTTGGTGGCTACAGAGGCTTGCGGCGGCGGAACTCCCGATCTATCTTGATATTCGATGGTTTTAGGGTATGTAGGCTTATATAGGCGAAAGAAGTTGGTCGGGGGGTGCTCGAGGAGCCCATGAGACAGGGGGCGCGCCCTACAGGGGGGCGCCCTCCTATCTCGTGGAGTCCTCGAGTATCTTCTGACTTGAACTCCATGTCTCCAGGATGATATTCTTCCAAAAAATCACATTACCGAAGGTTTCATTCCGTTTGGACTCCGTTTGATATTCCTTTTCTTCGAAATACTGAAACAGGCAATAAAACAACAATATGGGCTGGGCCTCCGGTTAATATGTTAGTCCCAAAAGTACTATAAAAGTGTATAATAAAGCCCATAATCATTCAAAACAGGTAATATAATAGCATGGAACAATCAAAAATTATAGATACGTTGGAGTCGTATCATTGACCACCTCGTCATTGTCCGACTCATCGCTCTCCGCCTCGTCGTCATCCTCTGGAGACTGCCAGTCGCTGCTCTCTTCCACGTTGTCCTCCCCCTCCTGGTCCTGCTCCAGAGCTTTCTCGCCGTTGGGCATAGAGTAGATCTCAGTATAAATCTACAAGACAAAGAGTCAAACAAATTTTAGTCGGATTCAGAGACAGATGCAAGACATACAGGAAAACAGTCGGTAGCAAAGATCAAACCTTATCTGGTTGGTTGCTGTCGCTGAATGGGTCGACTCTCCTGGCTCCCCTGGGCTTGTCCTTGTTTCCTGTAATACTCCTCAACCACATGGCCATTGTCTTGGCTGAAACCTCCTCTGGATGGACCCGAGCGGTGTCGTTGGCACCAGAGTACATCCACATCGAGTGGTCACGAGCCTGGAGCGACTGGATGCGTCGACTGAGAAACACCTCCAACAAGTCCATGCCAGTGACACCCTGATTGATCAACTGAACCACACTCTCGACCAACATGTCCGTTTCCACCCTCTCCGCAGCGATCACTTTCAGTGAAGAAGGTTGCTGGACACGGTCTAAAGAGAAAGGGGGAAGTCCAGTCGACTGACCTGGAGTCGCTATGGCCTGGCAGTAGAACCAGGTCGACTCCAGCCTCTGACCGACTCAGGAAGTGTCATGGAAGGGAAAGAACTAATTTTCCTCTTCTGGATACCCAAACCCCCACACATTTGGATAACATGTATTCTCTCATCACTCGTATTCACTTTTTTCACCGACTGGGAGCGGATTGTGAAGATGGGCTTGAAAAGACCCCAGTGCGGTCGGCAACCCAGGAAGTTCTCGCACATGTACACGAACGCAGCAAGGTACTTAATGGTGTTGGGAGAGAAGTGATGGAGTTGGGCTCCGAAAAAAGTTCAAGAAACGTCGGAAGAAAGGGTGTGGGGGAAGGGAGAAACCGCGGTCAACATGGGTAGCGAGTAGAACACACTCACCCTGTCGCGGCTGAGGTTCCGTCTCCCCCTCTGACAGCCTCGTAGCCTCGTTGATGATCGATCCAGACTCGGCCAGCTCCTCCAAATCTTCCGGCCAGAGCGAAGATCGGATCCAATCGCCCTGGATCCAACCCGGCGGCAACGCCGACCGCGATGACGACCCCCGGTTCGTCTTCTTGCCTTTCGCCGCCCCGTTGCCTTCTTCGCGCGTTCCAGCGCCGCCGTCTTGTCCTTCACCATGGTGCGGGGCGGCAGCATCGAAAGAGAGGGAGAAAGATGCGATGGAGAAGCAGAGGGGAAAGAAGGAGAATGGAGGCGCACACTGCAAGTGCCTCAGCCTCGTCGCCTTTTAAAGACCCACTTCCGAGTGACTGACGCGTGGGCCCAGGCAATCCTGTCAAATCCCGCATCAGTCGCGCGTTGGGTACGTGGCGAAAAAGGTGGCGCAGGGATCGAGGCGCTCCTGTATATCCGTCCTGCTTATTTCGGCACGCTCCGCCCCGCGCGCTTCTCAGAAATTTTGAATCCGGTGAGATCAGGGGTACGCTGTAACCAATCGCGCCAAATATTCCATGTCAAAAACAACACTCGACGGGTAACGGTGTAAATTGACTCGGCAACTTCTGAATCGATCAAGGTGACTGAAGCGAAGCCGAAGTTCCAACACTAACTCCCAGTTCAACATAGATGCCTGTGAAGCTCAAGAGTCAAAGCAAGGCTAACTTCAACTTCTTTCACCCAGACCTTAATCCATTCGAGGGCTAATGATGAGGATATAGACCTAGGGTAGGTTCATAGGCCTTACCTATACGCCCTACCCAAGGTTATTACCCTAGAATTAAAGAATCCCAAGAGACAACAAGAAATACCCAGAGAAGACGTCGAGTGCAATTCACTCGACAAGTCAGTCACTCGGGTACCCCTCCTTCCTGATGACACTCGACCAATCAATCACTCGACCTACTGTAGACCAAGAGTCACTCAGAACGGCAACGGTCGGACAATCACTCCGTAGTCTTTAATCTCATTAATAGCATTTATGGCTGGCGTTATCAGTAACGTCCCCTCTTTATGTACATTGAACTCCTTGTAATGGGGGATGGTTGGGGTCCTAGCACACTCTGTATAAGCCACCCCCCCTCCTCTGGGACAAGGGTTTGCACCCCCTGTAACACACACACACACCATATTCCAGTCGACTGCCTCAGGGCACCGAGACGTAGGGCTTTTACCTCCTCCGAGAGGGGCCTGAACTCGTAAACACTTGCGTACAACCTCACCGTAGCTAGGACCTTGCCTCCTCATACGTACCCCCTACTCTTACTGCCAGTCTTAGTACCACGACAGTCGGTGGTCGTTGGTGTAACACCAACTTCCTAGATCTCTTTGCCGAGATCCAGGCCATGCCCCCATCGGGTCGCCATATTAGGTGGCTCATTGTTGGGGTCCTTGCTTGGACTCTTTGGACGGTTCGAAATAAACTTGTGATTCAGCGTGTTCCCCTTCGACGTGCTACTAAGACGCGGTGTTAAAAATGTGTGGCTATTTGCATCTTTGGCGGCCGCTTATCCGCCACCAGGACCGGGACGCCATCAACATCATCATTGCTGATCTTCGTGTGATGGCTCTACGCTTGGCACCGCCGCTCCCTCTGCCACCACCTCAGCCAGATTAGCCCCTTCACTGCAGTGTTGCGGTGCTACTGCCTTTTCTTATTTTTCCCTGTTTTAGGGCTTGTTGAGTTGTGCCCTCAGCAGCACCCCCTGTACCATTTGTCGTGTGACCTGGGTGGTGTGTGTGAACCTTTGTGATACTTTGTGGCTGTGGTGGTTTGCTTTATTTATAAAGCGGGGTGAAAGCCTTTTTCAATAAAGACACGGATATGCTTTGAGTCGCGGTATTGAATGACAATTCTTACAAAACATCAAGTGCATTGATTTTATACGAAGAAATGTCCATAGTTATGCATGAAGTATGTTGGGTGGATTTAGGAAGAATTCCATCAAAAGCCTCATGAATAAGTCCTCCTGATATCCCTCTTTGGATACCCTGGAGCTCCAGGGTCTAGGGGGCGGTCTCCGGGGTTCAGGGTAAAACTCTCAAGATACCCAGGTCGACATGCGGTATTAGCTCATAGCCGCCATGTGAATCAAACTCGATGGGGTGTGTTTTGGGATTCCAATCCAGCCATTCATTGAGGGTGGGATCATTCTTTGCAGCCTTCAGCACCTAAAGGCGATCCTCCTCCTTCTCCTCTGTGATGAGGTCGGCCTCCTGCTCCATTGCCTCCTCCTTCAAGAGTGGCACCCAGTCCGTCTGTTGCCGAAGCGGCATCACAACGGTGAAGAGCTATTCGAACGTGGCAATGGGGAGGAAGGTGGAGGCTAGGCAGCGGGAACAGAGCTATTCGTATGTGGCGACGGGAAAAAGGCGGAGTTGTTCAAACTGAAGCTTGTGAGTTAGAGCATCTCCAGCCGCCCCCAACAGGCCCTCCCCAGATGATTTTTCCGCGTCGGCACCCAAAAATTGGCCCAGGAGCCTGTTTTTCGCCAGTTTGGGCCGAAATTGGCGCCAGCGTACCCAGGCCGTACCTGGCGCGCTGGGAGCGCCCAGGGGCGCCGGGGCGAGCAATTTTAGCGCGAACGCACTGTGGGCCCGCCGAGTCAGCGACACTCGCCTCGTCGTCCTCACAATGCCTCGGTTTCCCGCGGGGAATCAGTGCCAAGGCTGCCGCCGGTCAGCCTTCCATTGATTCCTCATGGGCGGCGCGGCGACGCCCCCCTCCAGCCACGCGTACACACGTCGCCCGGTTATAAAAACAATGCCTCTCCCTCGCCTCTGGCCACACCTGCCCACAGCCTCCATCGAGCTCTGCCTCTCTCCCTGCACACAGCCGCCGAGCTCTGCCTCTTTCCTCGTGCCCAGCCGCCGAGTTCTGCCTCTCTCCCCGTGCCCAGCCGCGATGATGGTTGAACGATTCCCCGGCGGCCGCCGCTCGCTTCATGAGTGGGAGGCGTACTTGCTCTTCAAGGCCAACATCCCGGTGCCTCCTGACATGCACGCTAGGCCGGAGGGTTGGAGGCTCAGCGCCGGTGGCGTCCCCATTCCCCTGGTGCCCGACGTCGACGTGCGCCCCAACTACTTCGCTGACGAGGTCGACCGCGTGCGGGCGTCGCTGACGGACGAGCAGCGGGCCCTCCTGCAGTACGCCGCCGGCAACCATGAGGAGTGGGCGGCGTACTTCCAGCACCGGCAGGCGCAGCGGCTCGCCTCCACCAACAGGGCGCCGGTGGTGAGGGGCAGCAAGAACAGCGAGGGCCGCCGCCTGTGGTGGGGCGCCCCTGGCCGCTCGCTTCACGCCGTCCTCCGGCACCTCCAGGGCAGCAACGACCCGCCCTTGACGTACCCTCCCGCCCCGACCCGGAGCGGCGGCCAGTGGATGCCGAGGAGGACGGTATCCTCTTCTTCCTCCTCCTCCCGCTCCTCCTCCTCCAGGTCGCCAGCGCTGCTCAACGTCAAGGTCGAGCCCGCCGAGACACCGCTCGGTCGACGAACACGCAGCACCGGCATCGTCATCAACGATGGCGGGCGCGCCTCCTCCTCTCGGCACGCGAGGATTGGGCGCGCGAGGATTGGGCGCGGACGAAGCTAGAGCGCTGGTGTCGCGCCCTAGAACAGTACTCCGCTCGGCGCCGTGGCCGCGACGAGGGAGTCGTCGTCGTTCTCGACGACGACGACGACGCGCCGCCACCGGTCCGCCAGGGTGACCCCGGGCAGGGGTCCAGCAGGGGCGGCCGCGTCAAGAAGGAGAAGGACGACGAGGAGGACAACGGCGATGGTGGCGACGGCAACGAGGACTTCGCCGCGCTCAGCACGTTCTTCCTGTAGTCTAGGCCTTTATTTTTTAAGTTTGCTATGTAAAAATTGTTTTAAGTCGTCGAAGTTTATGCCCGTTTGTCGAATAATAGCCAAATGTATGTTAAAAAAATTAAAAAAATCTTCTAGGGCAACCCTGGGGCCGACGGCTGGAAACCCGATCTGCCCCAAACCGATTTTTTTATCGGGTCATCCCCGAACGGCAATTTTTCGAGCTTTTTTATGGGCCAACGGCTAAAAATGCTCTTACTCGGCCATCTCGACAACTTTTTTGTAGCCGCCTCGCGGCAGCGAGGAAATGTGATGGGAAACATGATGGGCCAGGACAACTGGCACGTGTCAGGCCATTATTAATTAGCATGTTTCCCGGTGACACGGCATCTGTCGTATGCGCCATTGACAGAGAAGATGGACGCGCAGGTCTTTTCGGGTAAAATCGTCATTGTGTCAAAGGAATAACCGACACAATCAATCAGCGGAAGAAACACTTACATTCATGGGTGACTTTCCGGTCCAATAAATTCAGATCGGAAGGAATACTAGTAGACAGTTGCAATGCTTATTGAACAACTTTTTATTCTCACATTTCAGTGTACACAAGATTACACGGAAACATTAGCAGCCACAAGTATAACCGTACTAAACCCTTGAGAAAACAACACCATCTCTTAATAATGAAATTAAAGAAGGGGGAAATTAATGTGACCCTTAACGTAAACGTAAGATAGAACGGCAGCTAATGTTTTGTAGTACACAACAGCCTGAACCTGAATACCTGATGCACGCATTGAACCTACGAACTGAAGAAACCGGTATATGCCGCCTCACCGCCTGCTCAGTATGCTAATGCAAAAAAGGTTCTCTCCCTCGGATCTACTTCCCCTTGAGTTTGCCGTTGGCGACGTCGGCCTCCTTGGAGTCCTTGGAGTTGAGCATGTCCCAGGCCTCGATCCAGGTGACCATGGCGTCGGCGAGCTTGACGAAGTAGGGGTCGATCTTGCCGAGCTTCTCCTTGACCTGCTGCGAGAGCGAGATGTAGCACTTCTGCACGGTGTCGCATTCCTTGGTCAGCTTCGCGGCCTGAAAGAAGGGGATGATGTCCTCCTGCCAGAAGATGCCCTTGTACTCCTTCTTCAGGTTCACGAACGGGTTGCTGGCCTTGCTGTGCCAGATGTAGGGCAGCCCCGTCTTGACTCCCAGCCCAAGGTGGTCGCAGATCACCTGCACACATACACAAATTGTTCAGTAAAAGTTCAGTACAGCCGGACCAAACTCATAGACGATGTGTGTGTTTTGTTTAGTTGGCTACCTTGACGCACCAGCCGGCCCACATGTCGTCGTAGCGTCCGATGGGCTGGCCGTCGCCCATGAGGCCGAAGTACATGGCCGGGCCGATGAGCTCGCGGTCGAAGGCGAGGTTCATGCCGCACATGGGGAAGAGGGAGCCCTTGGGGATGGTCATGACGGCGTCGACGTACCTGCCGTTGCGCTCCCGCGGCTTGACCAGCTGCGTGGGCGCGTCATAGTCGGGGATGTTGAGCCAGAGGCCATGCGACACGGCGGTGGGCACGCCCTCCCGGAGGCTGAACGGGTAGCCGCGCACGAAGTCGGCGCCCTCCTGGTAGGGGTCGTACAAGGTGTTGAAGAAGAGCGGCGTGGACGGGCAGAGCAGGTTCTGGATGTGCTTGGCCAGCGCGTCGATGTCCTTCCCCGTGGGGTCCTTGGCCACCTGCAATGCCAGAGCAGGGTCACAGGAGACCAGTCAAACAACGTATCGTACATTCGTACTATGTGACTCCAAGAAGAGCTGATATGATAATTGAAGTGAAAAAGAAAGAGATCGATCTTGGAGATACTCACGAAGCAATCGTCGTCGATGGTGTAGACGTACTTCTTCTTGGAGACCATGTAGCCGAAGCAGCGGCAGGCGGAGTCCTTGAAGGAGATGCAGGAGGCCTTGGGGCCGAGGATGCGGTTGATGTCGTTGCGGTTGTAGAGCTCGTAGTCGAAGCCCTCGGGCACCATGACGGTCCTCGTGGGGTCGCCGTCCTGCACGATGATGAGGTGGTACGGCTGGAAGAAGGGCCGCCACATCTCGAGGAAGTCCAGGTTCCGGATCGTCGGGATGACGATGTCCAGCTCGTCCTTGAGCAGCGGCGCCATCGTCCCCGGCCTGCCAAAAGCCTCAGATCCTTCTCCTCCCTGATCCGAGATGCGAGCAGAGGAGGAAGGCGTGTGTGTGTGGCTTCTGGCTCTGCGGGGGTGTGATGGGCGCTGAGAATGTGGAGGAGGAGGCGCCGTTATATAAGCTGCGGCGCGGGCTTCCTGCTCAGATCTCCACGCGGCCGGGCGGCAGTGGGAAGTGCTCCAGTGAACAGACGAGGCGCGCCGTGAAAGGCGGATCGGGATCGCGGCGTTGGAGTGCTGGCGGGAGAAAGGAGCGGCTCGCTTGGTGCGGTCAACCGCGGGCGGAGGGCCGTCCGATCCGGAGTCAACGTCCGGATGTTGACGATCCGATTGTTCGGCACGTCGGCTCGTCTCCTCGTGTTTACCGAACGGCCGACTGTTCTGCGTGGCGTGCGCGGATCTGGTCAATGCTTACTTTCGCCGAACTTACTTGTGACGGCAACGGTAACCAACCTTTTGGAGTGGTAGTGGTGTCGGTGCAGCTGGAGTGCACAGTATCTATTTGATTTCTGTTTTAAAGAAAAAAAGCTCGTACGTTGAAAGTTAGGTCGTCCGGAATCTTCTCCGCCAAACTCACGTGGGCGGGGTGTGCCGTGCTCGTCGGTGGTGTATTTCACACCAAAGTGTTGAAAGTAGGAGTACTAGCGTATATTGCATCGTATGTATACACCAGCCATTTACTATGGAGTATTTTATTAGAAATAACAAAAGGCATTTATTATTTTTGACCGACAGGGTGTATTGTCAACTTCTTCATCCATCAATGCACCAGCTGCGGTACTCTCCCTCATCTAGTTTCAGATTTGACCGGTGAATAAAATATACTGTACGACACAGTAACTGATGACACAATTTTAATACTACGTCGCAGTTTTAATAAAATATTCCATTTTCAGGGAGTCGCCGCTGTCTCGCCTTTCTGAGCATGACACAAACTCTAACAAGACAGGAAAAACGACTGAAAACGGAGACCTCCCGCCGGCCCTTGGCAGGATCCACCGCGCCCCCATGGCCCTAGGGCCACCGGAGACAAGGCGGACCTGCGGCGGCTCCGGCGAGAGGCAGAAACCCTAACTTTCTTTTTTGAAGGAGGAGCGACTTGTAGTCAAACTATGTTACTACTCTGTATTTTCATCTGTTTACCATCGCACAACTAGGGTGTTGGTGCCCTAGTTCTATGACATTGAGTTTCGTTAATGAACCAGAGAGGAGCCTCTCTTTAAGAAAAAAGAAAGGGCGGCTTTAGTTCACGTCCATGGCGACATCAATCTTGGTGTGTGCGGGTCAATGACGTGTAGGGGCTTCACAAGAATGTCTATATCACCGCATAAAATGGCAGGCCAACTGGTACCAGATAATAAGATTAGAAAATGCTATGTCAAATTTCAGTTTAAACTTGTAAAGGAGACTCATACACCAGTTCGTCAAACCAAATGCTTATGCTGGTGGTTCTTCCAATATCCAGATGAACTAGTTCACCATGAGAATAAAAAAAGAATTAACATGGCCATTATTGCCATGCAATTTTTCCCTTGGCAGATTTCATATGCAAAGTTCCACAATGCATAACAAAATGGTTATCTAGTTTGACATTTCTTAGTTGCAATAAACCCTTGGAGTTGATATTCACATAACATTATCATCATGCTAGCTACGAACACCCACAAGAGTTTGGTGGACCCTATTAGATGCTCCGGCATTGACCTTGACATGACTTTCCGTGCCTTCTCGACGGTCTGAGCTCAGTTCCACTTTGTTGTACCTCGGCTCACGTTGTCCATATATCGTTTGAGGGTTGCAAACGCTCAACATTTGCCTGATAAAGATTGTCAGGAAGATCATGACTGGCCAGTAAAGTATTATTACCTCACAAGCCATCCACATTCCACCATCTCACTTCGCTTGTGTTGCCCAAAGGAATGGTGACTTTCATTATTATGTTACAGTGGGATTTTCTATGGGAAGGCACCGATAAGGTTTCTGGAGGAAAATGTAAGATAAAATGGGAGAAGGTATGTATACCAAGGACATGGGCGGCCTAGGCATCCTGGACATAGACAGCTTCGTGTGTGCACTGCGGCTCAGATAACCTTAGCTACTTTAGAAGGACCCAGATAGAGCTTTGGTTGATTTGGGACAACCATGTGATGATGACATGACATTGTTTTACCGAAAAAGGCTTTCGCCCCGCTTTATATTATAAAGCAAAGGCCCAAGCCAACATTCCACAAAGGTTCAAACACACGCACACACACAAAGGTCTCAAACACACAAGATCCAAAAGGGTTAATGCTGAGGGCACAGCTCAACAAGCCCTGAGAACAGACAAAAAACGCACACACACGGGGTGCAAAGCAACATCTAGTCGGGCTCCGGGGGTGGCGGAGGAAGCGAGGGCGCCAGGCGGAAGGCGAGCGATCGAAGGTCGGCAAGGAGGGTGTTGATGATGTCCCGATCCTGAGGGTGGCTAAGCGGCCGCCAAAGCTACAAGTACCCACACATTTTAAAAATGGCATCAGTAGCACGTCCGAGAGGCACCTTTTGGATGACAAGCTTATTGCGGACAGTACAAAGCATCCAGGCGAGGACCCCAACGCAGAGCCATCAGATATGCCGGTAGCGAGGGGGGGAGGCATGGATCTCCGCAAGAAGGTCAGGGAAGTTGGAATTGCACCACTGTCCGCCAACCGTCTCGCGGAAACTAGGCCAAAGAAACTGGGTCGTGGAGCACGTGAAGAAGATGTGATTAGCATCCTCCACTGTGTCACATAGGGGGCACAACCCATCTCCGGGTCCATTACGCTTGAGGACCTCGACTCCGGAAGGGAGGCGGCCACGGATCCATTGCCATAGGAAGATCCTGATTTTCAGGGGCAAGCGGATGTTCCAGATCAAACTGAAGGGCTCGGTGGCGGGCGAGGGCGCGATGGCTGCGTACAAGGATTTGGTGGAGAAGCGATCGGAAGATTCTAGAAGCCAAGAGATGGCCTCCGGGGTGTCGTTGACGCTCATCGGGAGAAGGGCGATGTCCTGGAGGAGGGCATCCCAGGCGGCCACTTCGGGCGGGCCAAAGGGGCGGCGAAAAGCGAGGCGCCCTAAGTCAATAAGGGCCGACTCGACAGAAACCCGAGGGTCAACAGCAATGGAGAATAGCTCAGGAAAACAGGCAGCCAGAGGGATATCTCCAATCCACCGATCGAACCAGAACAGTGCCGCGGACCCAGTACCAACCGAGATGGAAGTGCCAATGCGAAGCACAGGGAGTAGCTGGATGACAGCCTGCCAGAACTGGGAGCCGCCCGATCGCTGATAGAATGCAAGAGGCTGTCCACGGAGGTACTTGTTCCGGATGATGGTTGATACGTCTCCAACGTATCTACTTTTCCAAACACTTTTGCCCTTGTTTTAGACTCTAATTTGCATGATTTGAATGAAACTAACCCGGACTGATGCTGTTTTCAGCAGAACTGCCATGATGTTGTTTTATGTGTAGAAAAGAAAAATCTCGGAATGTCCTGAAAATCCATGGAGGCACTTTTTGGAATTAATAAGAATTTCTGGGCGAAAGAAATGTACCAGGGGGCCCACACCCTATCCACGAGATAGCCCCCCCTATAGGGCGCGCCCCCCTATCTCGTGGCCCCCCTGGACCTCCACCGACCTCAACTCCAACTCCATATATTCACGTTCGGGGAGAAAAAATCAGAGAGAGAGTTTCATCGCGTTTTACGACACGGAGCCGCTGCCAAGCCCTAATCTCTCTCGGGAGGGCTGATCTGGAGTCCGTTCGGGGCTCCGGAGAGGGGATTCGTCGCCGTCGTCATCATCAACCATCCTCCATCACCAATTTAATGATGCTCACCGTCGTGCGTGAGTAATTCCATCGTAGGATTACTGGATGGTGATGGATTGGATGAGATTTACCATGTAATCAAGTTAGTTTTGTTAGGTTTGATCCCTAGTATCCACTATGTTCTGATATTGATGTTGCTATGACTTTGCTATGCTTAATGCTTGTCACTAGGGCCCGAGTGCCATGATTTCAGATCTGAACCTATTATGTTTTCATGAATATATGTGTGTTCTTGATCCTATCTTGCAAGTCTATAGTCACCTATTATGTGTTATGATCCGACAACCCCGAAGTGACAATAATCGGGATACTTCTCGGTGATGATCGTAGTTTGAGGAGTTCATGTATTCACTATGTGCTAATGCTTTGTTCCGGTTCTCTATTAGAAAGGAGGCCTTAATATCCCTTAGTTTCCACTAGGACCCCGCTGCCACGGGAGGGTAGGACAAAAGATGTCATGCAAGTTCTTTTCCATAAGCATGTATGACTATTTACGGAATACATGCCTACATTACATTGATGAATTGGAGTTAGTTCTGTGTCACCCTATGTTATAGTTATTACATGAGAATCGCATCCAACATAATTATCCATCACTAATCCATTGCCTACGAGCTTTTCACATACTGTTCTTCGCTTATTTACTTTTCCGTTGCTACTGTTACAAACTACTACAAAAACAAAAAACTATTATCTTTACTTTTGCTACCGTTACTTTTATTATTATACTACTTTGCTACTAAATACTTGCTGCAGATACTAAGTTATCCAACTGTGTTTGAATTGACAACTCAACTACTAATACTCAAGAATATTCTTTGGCTTCCCTTGTGTCGAATCAATAAATTTGGGTTGTACTTTACCCTCGAAAGTTGTTGCGATCCCCTACACTTGTGGGTTATCAAGAATAATTTCTGGCGCCATTGCCGGGGAGCATAGCTCTATTCTCTGAGTAACTTGGGATTTATATCTATTGATCACTATGAAAAACTTGAAAGACGCTAAAACCAAGATTTATCCCTCAACTACGAGGGGAGGTAAGGAACTGCCATCTAGCTCTGCACTAGATTCTCCTTCTGTTATGAGTAAGCTTGCAACACCAAAACCTGCTACTGCTATGAATTCTGATATGTTGCATGTTATTGATGATGCCACTTCTGCTATGCATGATGAAACTACTTCTGTGCGTGATATTATTTTGCCATTAGGTGAATTTCTTGATGAACAACTTGCTAGAGTTAGAGAGAGTGAAATTATTGAAGATGATATTATTGATGATAGTGATGATGAAAGTTCTCCCAATGATTATGTATTGCCTGTTGTTCCCGAGGGTTATGTTATGAATGAAGAAGCTGCTAGAGCCATCTTAAGAAATTATTAGCTAAATGGAAGCAGCAGTCTCTTAATGCTAGAATGAAACCTGACCCTGCTTTTGCTACTTCACCTACCTGTGTTACTGATAAGGATTATGAATTCTCTGTTGATCCTGAGATTATTACTCTAGTTGAATCCGATCCTTTTTATGAACTTGAATCTGAAACTGTTGTGGCACATCTTACCAAGTTAAATGATATAGCTACCCTGTTTACTCATGATGAAAGATCTCGCTATTTTTATATCCTTCAGATATTTCCGTTCTCGTTAAAGGGTGATGCTAAGACTTGGTATAATTCTCTTGCTCCTGGTTGTGTGCGTAGTCCTCGGGATATGATTTATTACTTCTCTGCTAAATATTTCCCTGCTCATAAGAAATAAGCTGCCTTGCGGGAAATATATAATTTTGTGCAAATCAAAGAAGAGAGTCTCCCACAAGCTTGGGGGAGGCTTCTCCGGTTACTTAATGCTTTGCCTGATCATCCTCTCAAGAAAAATGAAATACTTGATATCTTTTATAATGGACTAACAGATGCTTCCAAGGACTACTTGGATAGTTGTGTTGGTTGTGTTTTCAGGGGAAGAACAGTCGACGAAGCTAAAATATTATTGAATAATATGTTGACTAATGAAAATAATTGGACTCTTCCTGAGCCAATTCCTGAGGCAATTCCTGAACCAATTGAGCCAACTCCTGAGCCTATTCCTAAACCCACTCCGAAGAAGAGAGGTGTTTTATTTCTCAATCATGAAGATATGCAAGAGGCAAAGAAATCAATGAAAGAAAAAGGTATTAAAGCTGAAGATGTTAAGAATTTACCACCTATTGAAGAAATACATGGTCTTAATATACCGCATGTTGAAGAACCACATTGTCTTGATAACCCGACACAGGTAGTAAAGGTAAATTCTCTCTATAGATATGATAAAGTTGAAATCCCCTCTACTAAATTTCATAGCCCATGCTTAGATGAATTTGATGACTTTATGGCTAGACAAGAAAGTTTTAATGCTTATGTTGGTAGGGAGTTAAAGAATAATGCTTTCGAGATAGGACGCGTGAGCGATAATATGGCTAGAGTTAAAGGTGAACTCCAACTCATTAGCAAATATGCGTCTATGGTTGCTACTCAAGCTGAGCAAGTACTTAAGGCTCAAAATGATTTGCTTGAGGAATTAAATAATAAAAATGACTTTGCTGTTAGAGTGGCTACTAGAACTGGTAGAATGACTCAGGAACCTTTGTATCCTGAAGGCCACCCTAAGAGAATCGAGCAAGATTCTTAGAGAAATAATTTAGAAGCACCTAGTTCTTCCAAAAAGAAGAAAAAGAAAGATGATAGGACTTTGCATGCTTCTAGTGAACCTACTGTAGACACACCTGAGAATCCCAATGATATTTCTATCTCTGATGCTGAAACACAATCAGGTGATGAACATGAACCTAGTGATAATGTTAATGATAATGTTCATGTTGATGCTCAACCTAGCAAAAACAATGAAGTAGAGGTTGAACCTGCTGTTGATCTTGATAACCCACAATCAAAGAATCAATGTTATGATAAGAGAGATTTTGTTGCTAGGAAGCACGGTAGAGAAAGAGAACCATGGGTTCAGAAACCCATGCCCTTTCCTCCTAAACCATCCAAGTCAAAGGATGATGAGGATTTTGAGCGCTTTGCTGAAATGATTAGACTTATTTTCTTATGTATGCGCTTAACTGACATACTGAAAGTAAATCCTTATGCTAAGTATATGAAGGGTATCATTACAAACAAAAGAAAGATACCGGAAGCTGAAATTTCCACCATGCTTGCTAATTACACTTTTAAGGGTGGAATACCAAAGAAACTTGGAGATCCGGGTGTACCAACTATACCATGCTCCATTAAAAGAAATTATGTTAGAATTGCTTTATGTGATCTTGGAGCCGGTGTTAGTGTTATGCCTCTCTCTTTATATCATAGGCTTGAATTGAATAAGTTGACACCTACTGAAATTTCTTTGCAAATGGCTGATAAATCAACTGCTATACCTGTCGGTATTTGTGAGGATGTGCCTTTGTGGTTGCAAATGTCACTATCTTAACGGACTTTGTTATTCTTGATATTCCCGAGGAAGATAGTATGTCTATTATCCTTGATAGACCTTTTTTGAATAATGCAGGGGCTGTTATTGATTGCAACAAAGGCAATGTCACTTTTCATGTTAATGGTAATGAGCATACGGTACACTTTCCGAGGAAACAATCTCAAGTTCATAGCATCAATTCTATTGGAAAAGTTCCAACTATCACTATTGGAGGTTTTGAATTTCCTCTCCCTACTGTCAAGAAAAAGTATGATATTCTTATTGTTGGGGATTTTCATATCCCCGTTGAGGTAACTTAGTGTTATTCGAAATTTCTCCGGTTCCGTGTTATTCGGAATGAGTTTGTTAACAAGACTTGATCAACCTTGTTAGTGGATTCATTTTGATGATCATGAGATGGATGAAACTAGAAGGCACAACCTTTTGTACCCTCCTTTTACTTTCTGTTGTTTAAAATAAATAAAGCAAAAATAGTATTATCCGTCTGTTTTCTGAATTATCCGTATAATAAAAAAATATCCTGAAAATAAAAGTGCTCCAAATGCCCTGCAAATTTAGTATGGTTTTTAATGGATTATTTGAGGATTTTAGGCACTGAAAACACTGCAGGAGGGGCAAGCACCAGGCCACGAGAGTGTAGGGCGCCCCCCTATAGGGCGTGCCCCCTGTCTCGTGGGCCCCTGGTGGTCCCCCTCCACTTATGCCAGCACCCACACACTTCATCTTCTACCCAAAAAAATCCCCATCTAGCTCAAGTACGAGTTCTAGCTCATTTTGCTGTGATTTTCGATCTCCTTGCTCAAAGCTCCATTCACAAAACTGCTTTGGGACATTGTTGCTTGGTATGTGACTCCTCCATTGGTCCAATTAGTTTTTGTTCTAGTGCTTTATTCATTGCAATTTTTTGCTGCATAGGTAACCATGTTCTTGAGCTTGCATGTTAAATTTATGAGGTCCCAAGCAATTCTAATGCATGATATAGGCTCTAGGCACTTGTAGGAGTAGTTGCTACCAATCTTGTTTGGTTTTATTTACTTTTATTTTGAAGTTACTAAAATTTCAGATTTATTTCAGAAAAAGAAATATGCTTAGAAGAATGTACCAAGGCGGATCCTCGATAAAGAAAGGACCCAGGATTGCTATACGTGAGCAAGATGTTGAATTGCCGAGGGACGCGAATATACGACCTTGTGAGTGGCCATCCGATGATTTTATGGTCAGAGCAGGCTTTAAGGAGGAATTTGACGCGTATGTGCGTAATGCTGAGCTGGAGGACTTCTTACAAGATAAGTGTCCTCAATACTATCAATTGACTGATTCCTTTGTACGTAGGTTTAAATATAACTATACACGTAATTCTCCTAGTGTCCTATTTGATATTTATGATACATCTTATACCATGAATTTAGAGGATTTCACAACTGCTTGCAAACTCCCACGGTGGGGTAATATTAATGATCCTCACAAATCTGAATTTAGAGATTTTCTTGCTAGTATTACTGTGGGAGAATCTAGGGACATAGCACAAGCTACCATGTGGAGCATTCATTTTCCTGCTATACATTATTTTGCTCTCTTCGTTGGTAGATGTATTAACGGTAAGGATGAAGCATGTCACATGTGTGTCCCTGATCTGTGTGTCCTCAAGAGTGTTGTGTTAGGTTATAAAGGTTATAAATTGGGGGCAATAGTTGCACGTAGGTTGCAGAATAATAGTAGAAAGGGAAATTTATTTGGAGGAATTTATGCAACCCGTGCGGCTAATTATCTTGGTATAGCCCCACGAGAGGAAGATATGATAATACCTCCTGTTCATTTGGATTATGAAGCTATGGTCAGTCATCAATTTCTTGGGAGGAATGAACAATTCCTCCAATATCGACTAACCTATGACAGACGCAATGTCGTCCATGTTACTCTTCTTGCTCCCTATCTTTTTGATTATCAGGCAAAAGGAAGATATGTTGTCACCAGGGAGGAAGCAGCTGAACACGAGAGGAGAGCGGAGGCAGCTCGCCAACACGCTACAGCTCAGGAGGCGGTTGCCGCTGCATCTCAGTACGACCCCGGTTTCACTTATGGATATCAGCCAGGCGGTCATTGATACTAGACCAACTTAGGCCAAAAAGCCTAAGCTTGGGGGAGTACGTATTTCTCACCAACTTTACATTCATGTTCACACACTAGTCGTCGGTGCTTATACTGTTGGAAATATGCCCTAGAGGCAATAATAAATAAGTTATTATTATATTTCCTTGTTCATGATAATCGTTTATTATCCATGCTATAATTGTATTGATAGGAAACTTAGATACATGTGTGGGTACATAGACAACACCATGTCCCTAGTAAGCCTCTAGTTGACTAGCTCATTGATCAATAGATGGTTACGGTTTCCTGACCATGGACATTGGATGTCATTGATAACGGGATCACATCATTAGGAGAATGATGTGATGGACAAGACCCAATCCTAAGCCTAGCACAAAGATCGCGTAGTTCGTATGCTAAAGCTTTTCTAATGTCAAGTATCATTTCCTTAGACCATGAGATTATGCAACTCCCGGATACCGTAGGAATGCTTTGGGTGTACCAAACGTCACAACGTAACTGGGTGACTATAAAGGTGCACTACAGGTATCTCCGAAAGTGTCTGTTGGGTTGGCACGAACCGAGACTGGGATTTGTCACTCCGGTAAACGGAGAGGTATCTCTGGGCCCACTCGGTAGGACATCATCATAATGTGCACAATGTGACCAAGGGGGTGATCACGGGATGATGTGTTACGGAACGAGTAAAGAGACTTGCCGGTAATGAGATTGAACAAGGTATCGGCATACCGACGATCGAATCTCGGGCGAGTACTATACCGCTAGACAAAGGGAATTGAATACGGGATCGAATGAGTCCTTGACATCGTGGTTCATCCGATGAGATCATCGTAGAACATGTAGGAGCCAACATGGGTATCCAGATCCCGCTATTGGTTATTGACCGGAGAACGTCTCGGTCATGTCTGCATGGTTCCCGAACCCGTAGGGTCTGCACACTTAAGGTTCGATGACGCTAGGGTTATAAAGGAAGTTTGTATGTGGTTACCGAATGTTGTTCGGAGTCCCGGATGAGATCCCGGATGTCACGAGGAGTTCCGGAATGGTCCGGAGGTAAAGATTTATATATGGCAAGTCCTATTTTGGTCACCAAAAAAGTTTCGGGTTTTATCGGTAACGTACCGGGACCACCGGGAGGGTACCGAGGGTCCACCAAGTGGGGCCACCGGCCCCGGAGGGCTGCATGGGCCAAGTGTGGGAGGGGACCAGCCCTAGGTGGGCTGGTGCACCCCCCCACAAGGGCCCAAGGCGCCTAGGGTTTGGGGAGGGGGTGCTTCCACCTAACTTGGGGGGCAAGTTTCCCCCCTCTCCTCCCTTGGCCGCCACCCTTAGATGGGATTGGGGCTGCCGCACCCCTTGGGGTGGAAACCCTAGAGGGGGCGCACCCCCTCCCTCTCCCCTATATATACTTGAGGGTTTTGGGGCTGCCAACACATGAGTTTTCACCTCTCCCTGGCGCAGCCCTACCTCTCTCCCTTCTCCTCTCCCGCGGTGCTTGGCGAAGCCGTGCTGGACTACCACGCTCCTCCATCACCACGATGCCGTTGTGCTGCTGCTAGATGGAGTCTTCCTCAACCTCTCCCTCTTACCTTGCTGGATCAAGGCATGGGAGACGTCACCGGGTTGTACGTGTGTTGAACGCGGAGGTGTCGTCCGTTCGGCACTAGGATCTCCGGTGATTTGGATCACGACGAGTACGACTCCTTCAACCCCGTTCTCTTGAACGCTTCCGCTTAGCGATCTACAAGGGTATGTAGATGCACTCTCCTTCCCCTCGTTGCTGGTTTCTCCATAGATAGATCTTGGTGACACGTAGGAAAATTTTGAATTTCTGCTACGTTCCCCAACAGTGGCATCATGAGCTAGGTCTATTGCGTAGATTCTTTGCACGAGTAGAACACAAAGTAGTTGTGGGCGTTGATTTTTTACAATATGCTTAATGTTACTAGTCCAATCTTGTTTCGACGGTATTGTGGGATGAAGCGGCCCGGACCGACCTTACACGTACTCTTACGTGAGACAGGTTCCACCGACTGACATGCACTTGGTGCATAAGGTGGCTAGCGGGTGCCAGTCTCTCCCACTTTAGTCGAAACGGATTCGATGAAAAGGGTCCTTATGAAGGGTAAATAGCAATTGGCATATCATGTTGTGGTTTTGCGTAGGTAAGAAACGTTCTTGCTAGAAACCCATAGCAGCCACGTAAAACATGCAAACAACAATTAGAGGACGTCTAACTTGTTTTTGCAGGGTATGCTATGTGATGTGATATGGCCAAGAAGAATGTGATGAATGATATGTGATGTATGAGATTGGTCATGTTCTTGTAATAGGAATCACGACTTGCATGTCGATGAGTATGACAACCGGCAGGAGCCATAGGAGTTGTCTTAATTTATTGTATGACCTGCGTGTCATTGAACAACGCCATGTAATTACTTTACTTTATTGCTAACCGGTAGCCATAGTAGTAGAAGTAATAGTTGGCGAGACAACTTCATGAAGACACGATGATGGAGATCATGGTGTCATGCCGGTGACGATGATGATCATGGAGCCCCGAAGATGGAGATCAAAAGGAGCAAAATGATATTGGCCATATCATGTCACTATTTGATTGCATGTGATGTTTATCATGTTTATGCTTCTTGTTTGCTTAGAATGACGGTATTAAATAAGATGATCCCTTATTAAAATTTCAAGAAAGTGTTCCCCCTAACTGTGCACCGTTGCGAAAGTTCGTCGTTTCGAAGCACTACATGACGATTGGGTGTGATAGATTCTTACGTCCACATACAACGGGTGTAAGCCAGATTTACACACGCGAAACACTTAGGTTAACTTGACGAGCCTAGCATGTACAGACATGGCCTCGAAACACAAGAGACCGAAAGGTCGAGCATGAGTCGTATAGTAGATACGATCAACATGAAGATGTTCACCGATGATGACTAGTCCGTCTCACGTGATGATCAGACACGGCCTAGTTGACTCGGATCATGTAATCACTTAGATGACTAGAGGGATGTCTATCTGAGTGGGAGTTCATGAGATGAACTTAATTATCCTAAACATAGTCAAAAGATTTTTGCAAATTATGTCGTAAGCTCGCGCTTTAGTTCCACTATTTAGATATGTTCCTAGAGAAAAATATAGTTGAAAGTTGACAGTAGTGATTATACGGACAGAATTAATGCACCGCTCAGTATGCTGAACCCCAAACGTCGTCTGTGGATGTTGCGAACATCGGACATACACGTTTTCATAACTACGTGATAGTTCAGTTAAACGGTTTAGAGTTGAGGCACCAAAGACGTTTTTCGAAACGTCGCGGAACATATGAGATGTTTCGAGGGCTGAAATTGGGATTTCAGGCTCGTGCCCACGTCAAGAGGTATAAGACCTCCGACGATTTTCTTAGCCTGCAAACTAAGGGAGAAAAGCTCAATCGTTGAGCTTGTGCTCAGATTGTCTGAAGTGCAACAATCACTTGAATCGAGTGGGAGTTGATCTTCCAGATGAGATAGTGATGTTTCTCCAAAGTCATTGCCACCAAGCTGCTAGTGCTTCGTGATGAACTATAACATATCAGGGATAGATATGATGATCCTTGAGGTATTCGCGATGTTTGACACCGCGAAAGTAGAAATCAAGAAGAAGCATCAATTGTTGATGGTTGGTGAAACCACTAGTTTCAAGAAGGGCAAGGGCAAGAAGGGATACTTCATGAAATGGCAAATCAGCTGCTGCTCTAGTGAAGAAACCCAAGGTTGAACCCAAATCCGAGACTAAGTGCTTCTGTAATAAGGGGAACAACCACTGGAGCAGCATTACCCTAGATACTTGGTAGATGAGAAGGCTGGCAAGGTCGATAGTAGTATATTGGATATACATTATGTTAATGTGTACTTTACTAGTACTCCTAGTAGCACCAGGGTATTAAGATACCGGTTCGGTTGCTAAGTGTTAGTAACTCGAAATAAAAGAGCTATGGAATAAACGGAGACTAGCTAAAGGTGAGCTGATGATATGTGTTGGAAGTGTTTCCAAGTTTATGTGATCAAACATCGCACGCTCCCTCTACCATCAAGATTAGTATTAAACCTGAATAATTTTCATTTGGTGTTTGCGTTGAGCATAGACATGATTGGATTATGTGTTGGGGAACGTAGTAATTTCAAAAAAAAATCCTACGCACACGCAAGATCATGGTGATGCATAGCAACGAGAGGGGAGAGTGTTGTCCACGTGTCCTCGTAGACCGTAAGCGGAAGCGTTAGCACAACGCGGTTGATGTAGTCGTACGTCTTCACGATCCGACCGATCCAAGTACCGAACGTACGGCACCTCCGAGTTCAGCACACGTTCAGCTTGATGACGATCCCCGGGCTCCGATCCAGCAAAGCGTCGGGGATGAGTTCCGTCAGCACGATGGCGTGGTGACGATGATGATGCTCTACCGGCGCAGGGCTTCGCCTAAACTCCGCGACGATATGACCGAGGTGGAATATGGTGGAGGGGGGCACCGCACACGGCTAAGGAATGATCCGTAGATCAACTTGTGTGCCTTGGGGTGCCCCCTGCCCCCGTATATAAAGGAGCAAGGGGGGAGGAGGCCGGCCCTAGGAGGGGGCGCGCCAAGTGTGGAGTCCTACTAGGACTCCCTAGTCCTAGTAGGATTCCACCTCCCTTGTTGGAGTAGGAGAAGGGGAAAGAGGGGGAGAGGAAGAAGGAAAGGGGGGCTGCGCCCCTTGTCCAATTCGGACCAGAGGGGGGACGCATGCCTCCTTCCTTTTGGCCTCTCTCCTCTATTCCCGTATGGCCCAATAAGGCCCATATACTCCCCGACGAATTCCCCTAACTCTCCGGTACTCCGAAAAATACCCGAATCACTCGGAACCTTTCCGAACTCCGAATATAGTCGTCTAATATATCGATCTTTATGTCTCGACCATTTCGAGACTCCTCGTCATGTCCTCGATCTCATCCGGGACTCCGAACTCCTTCGGTACATCAAACCTCATAAACTCATAATATAACTGTTATCGAAACTTTAAGCGTGCGGACCCTACGGGTTCGAGAACTATGTAGACATGACCTAGAACTATTCTCGGTCAATAACCAATAGCGGAACCTGGATGCCCATATTGGCTCCTACATATTCTACGAAGATCTTTATCGGTCAAACCGCATAACAACATACGTTGTTCCCTTTGTCATCGGTATGTTACTTGCCCGAGATTCGATCGTCGGTATCCAATACCTAGTTCAATCTCGTTACCGTCAAGTCTCTTTACTCGTTACGTAATGCATCATTCCATAACTAACTCATTAGCTACATTGCTTGCAAGGCTTATAGTGATGTGCATTACCAAGAGGGCCCAGAGATACCTCTCCGACAATCGGAGTGACAAAACCTAATCTTGAAATATGCCAACCCAACATGTACCTTTGGAGACACCTTTAGTACTCCTTTATAATCACCCAGTTATGTTGTGACGTTTGGTAGCACCCAAAGTGTTCCTCCGGTAAACGGGAGTTGCATAATCTCATAGTTACAGGAACATGTATAAGTCATGAAGAAAGCAATAGCAACATACTAAACGCAAGTGCTAAGGCTAACGGAATGGGTCAAGTCAATCACATCATTCTCCTAATGATGTGATCCTGTTAATCAAATGACAACTCTTTTGTCCATGGTTAGGAAACATAACCATCTTTGATAAACGAGCTAGTCAAGTAGAGGCATACTAGTGACACTATGTTTGTTTATGTATTCACACATGTATTATGTTTCCGGTTAATACAATTCTAGCATGAATAATAAACATTTATCATGATATAAGGAAATAAATAATAACTTTATTATTGCCTCTAGGGCATATTTCCTTCAGTCTCCCACTTGCACTAGAGTCAATAATCTAGTTCACATCAGCATGTGATTTAACACCAATATTCACATCTATATGTGATTAATACCCATAGTTCACATCGTCATGTGATCAACACCCAAAGGGTTTACTAGAGTCAACAATCTAGTTCACATCGCTATGTGATTA
The DNA here is from genome assembly GCF_018294505.1 of Triticum aestivum. NCBI lineage: Eukaryota > Viridiplantae > Streptophyta > Magnoliopsida > Poales > Poaceae > Triticum > Triticum aestivum. Next base: position 554,780,769 of record NC_057801.1, read on the forward strand.
ACACCCAAAGAGTACTAAGGTATGATCATGTTTTGCTCGTGAGTGAAGTTTAGTCAACGGGTCTGTCACATTCAGAGCCGTATGTATTTTACAAATATTCTATGTCCACAATGCTCTGCACGGAGCTACTCTAGCTAATTGCTCCCACTTTCAATATGTATTCAGATTGAGACTTAGAGTCATCTGGATCAGTGCCAAAACTTGTATCGACGTAACCCTTTACGACGAACCTTTTGTCACCTCCATAATCGAGAAACATCTCCTTAGTCCTCACTAAGGATATTCTTGACCGCTGTCCAGTGATCTACTATTAGATCAAAATTGTATTCCTTTGCCAAACTTAGAGCAAGGTATACAATATGTCTGGTTCACAACATAGCATACTTTATAGAACCTATGACTGATGCATAGGGAATGACTTTTCATTCTCTTTCTATTTTCTGCCATGGTCGGGTCTTGAGTCTTACTCAACTTTACACCTTGCAACACAGGCAAGAACTCCTTCTTTGATTGTTCCATTTTGAACTATTTCAAAAATTTATCAAGGTATGTACTCATTGAAAAAAAACTTATCAAGCGTCTTGATTTATCTATATAGATCTTGATGCTCAATGTGTAAGTAGCTTTACTGATATCTTTCTTTGAAAAACTCCTTTCAAATACTCCTTTATGCTTTCCAGAAAAATTCTACATCATTTCTGATCAATAATATGTCACTCACATATACTTATCAGAAAGTCTGTAGTGCTCCCACTCACTTTATTGTAAACACATGCTTCACTACAAGTCCGTATAAAAGTATATGCTTTGATCAACTTATCAAAGCATATATTCCAACTCCGAGATGCTTGCACCAGTCCATAGATGGATCGCTGGAGCTTGCACATTTTGTTAGCACCTTTAGGATTGACAAAACCTTATGGTTGTATCATATACAACATTTCTTTAAGAAATATCCATTTAAGGAATGCAGTTTTTGACATCCATTTGCCAGATTTCATAAAATGTGGCAATTGCTAACATGATTCGGACCGACTTAAGCATCATTACGAGTGAGAAAATCTCATCGTATTCAACACATTGAACTTGTCGAAAACCTTTCGCAACAAGTCGAGCTTAGTAGATAGTAACACTACTATCAGTGTCTGTCTTCCTCTTGAAGATCCATTTATTTAACATGGCTTGCTGATCATCGAGCAAGTCAATCAAAGTCCATACTTTGTTCTCATACATGGATCCCATCTCAGATTTTATGGCCTCAAGCCATTTCGCGGAATCTGGGCTCATCATCGCTTCCTCATAGTTCGTAGGTTCATCATGGTCTAGTAACATGACTTCCAGAACAGAATTACCGTACCACTCTGGTGCGGATCTTTCTCTGGAAGACCTACGAGGTTTTGTAGCAACTTGATCTGAAGTTTCATGATCATCATCATTAGCTTCCTCGCTAATTGGTGTAGCAATCACTGGAACTGATTTCTGTGATGAACTACTTTCCAATAAGGGAGAAGGTACAATTACCTCATCAAGTTCTACTTTCCTCCCACTCACTTCTTTCGAGAGAAACTTCTTCTCTAGAAAGGATCCATCTTAGCAACGAATAACTTGCCTTCGGATCTGTGATAGAAGGTGTACCCAATAGTTACCTTTGGGTATTCTATGAAGACGCACTTCTCCGATTTGGGTTCGAGCTTATCAGGTTGAAACTTTTTCACATAAGCATTGCAGCCCCAAACTTTAAGAAACGACAACTTTGGTTTCTTGCCAAACCACAGTTCGTAAGGCGTCGTCTCAATGGATTTTGATGGTGCCCTTTTTAAAGTGAATGCAACTGTCTCTAATGCATAACCCCAAAACGATAGTGTTAATTGGTAAGATACATCATAGGTCGCACTATATCCAATAAAGTACGGTTATGACGTTCGGACACACCATTAAGCTGTGGTGTTCCAGGTGGCATGAGTTTGTGAAACTATTCCACATTGTTTTAATTGAAGACCAAACTCGTAACTCAAATATTCTTCTTCACGATCAGATCGTAGAAACTTTATTTTCTTGTTACAATGATTTTCCACTTCACTCTGAAATTGTTTGAACTTTTCAAATGTTTCAGACTTATGTTTCATCAAGTAGATATACTCATATCTGCTTAAATTATATTGTGAAGGTCAGAAAATAACGATACCGCCACGAGCATCAACACTCATTGGACCGCATAGATCGGTATGTATTATTTCCAATAAGTCACTAGCTCGTTCCATTGTTCCGGAGAACGGAGTTTTAGTCATCTTGCCCAAAAGGCACGGTTCGCAAGCATCAAATGATTCATAACCAAGTGATTCCAAAAATCCATCTTTATGGAGTTTCTTCATGCGCTTTACACCGATATGACCCAAACGGCAGTGCCACAAATAAGTTGCACTATCATTATTAACTTTGCATCTTTTGGCATCAAGGTTATGAATATGTGTATCACTACAATCGAGATCCAACAAACTATTTTCATTGGGTGTATGACCATCGAAGGTTTTATTCATGTAAACAGAACAACAATTATTCTCTGACTTTAAATGAATAACCGTATTGCAATAAACATGATCAAATCATATTTATGCTCAACGCAAACACCAAATAACATTTATTTAGGTTTAACACTATTCCCGAAAGTATAGGGAGTGTGCGATGATGATCATATCAATCTTGGAACCACTTCCAACACACATCGTCACTTCACCCTCAACTAGTTTCTGTTTATTCTGCAACTCCTGTCTCGAGTTACTAATCTTAGCAACCGAACAAGTATCAAATACTCAGGAGCTACTATAAACACTAGTAAGGTACACATCAATAACATGTATATCAAATATACTCTTGTTCACTTTGCCATCCTTCTTATCCACCAAATACTTGGGGTAGTTCCACTTCCAGTGACCAGTCCCTTTGCAGTAGAATCACTTAGTCTTAGGCTTAGGTCCAGACTTGGGCTTCTTCACTTGAGCAGCAACTTGCTTGTTGTTCTTCTTGAAGTTCCCCTTCTTCCATTTGCCCTTTTTCTTGAAACTAGTGATCTTGTCCACCATCAACACTTGATGTTCTTTCTTGATTTCTACCTTCGTCGATTTCAACATCAGAAGAGCTCAGGAATTGTTTTCGTCATCCCTTGCATACTATAGTTCACCACAAAGTTCTACTAACTTGGTGATGGTGACTAGAGAACTCTGTCAATTACTATCTTATCTGGAAGATTAACTCCCACTTGATTCAAGCAATTGTACTACCCAGACAATCTGAGCACATGCTCACTAGTTGAGCGATTCTCCTCCATCTTTTAGCCATAGAACTTGTTGGAGACTTCATATCTCTCAACTCGGGTATTTGCTTGAAATATTAACTTCAACTCCTGGAACATCTCATATGGTCCATGACGTTCAAAACATCTTTGAAGTCCCGATTCTAAGCCGTTAAGCATGGTGCACTAAACTATCAAGTAGTCATCATATTGAGCTAGCCAAACGTTCATAACGTCTGCATCTGCTCCTGCAATAGGTCTGTCACCTAGCGATGCATTAAGGACATAATTCTTCTGTGCAGCAATGAGGATAAACCTCAGATCACAGATCCAATCCGCATCATTGCTACTAACATCTTTCAATACAATTTTCTCTAGGAACATATCAAAATAAACATATGAAAGCAACAACGCAAGCTATTGATCTACAACATAATTTGCAAAATACTACCAGGACTAAGTTCATGATAAATTAAAGTTCAATTAATCATATTACTTAAGAACTCCCACTTAGATAGACATCCCTCTAATCCTCTAAGTGATTACGTGATCCATATCAACTACACCATGTCCGATCATCACGTGAGATGGAGTAGTTTCAATGGTGAACATCATTATGTTGATCATATCTACTATATGATTCACGCTCGACCTTTCGGTCTCCGTGTTCCGAGGCCATATCTGTATATGCTAGGCTCGTCAAGTTTAACCCGAGTATTCCGCGTGTGCAACTGTTTTGCACCCGTTGTATTTGAACGTAGAGCCTATCACACCCGATCATCACGTGGTGTCTCAGCACGAAGAACTTTCGCAACGGTGCATACTCAGGGAGAACACTTCTTGATAATTAGTGAGAGATCATCTTAAAATGCTACCGTCAAACAAAATAGAATAAGATGTATAATAGATAAACATCATATACAATCAAAATATGTGACATGATATGGCCATGATCATCTTGCGCCTTTGATCTCCATCTCCAAAGTACTGTCATGATCTCTATCGTCACCGGCACGACACCATGATCTTCATCATCTTGATCTATATCAATGTGTCGTCACATGGTCATCTCGCCAACTATTGCTCTTGTAACTATTGCTATCGCATAGCGATAAAGTAAAGCAATTATTTGGCACTTGCATCTTATGCAACAACGAGACAACCATAGGGCTTCTTCCAGTTGCCGATAGCTTCAACAAAACATGATCATCTCATACAACAACTTATATCTCATCACGTCTTGACCATATCACATCAAAACATGCCCTGCAAAAACAAGTTAGACGTCCTCTACTTTGTTGTTGCAAATTTTACGTGGCTGCTACGGGCTTAGCAAGAACCGTTCTTACCTACGCATCAAAACCACAAGGATAGTTCGTCAAGTTAGTGCTGTTTTAACCTTCGCAAGGACCGGGCGTAGCCACACTCGATTCAGCTAAAGTGAGAGAGACAGACACCCGCCAGCCACCTTTAAGCACAAGTGCTCGTAACGGTGAAACCAGTCTCGCGTAAGCGTACGCGTAATGTCGGTCCGGGCCGCTTCATCTCACAATACCGCCGAACCAAAGTATGACATGCTGGTAAGCAGTATGACTTGTATCGCCCACAACTCACTTGTGTTCTACTCATGCATATAACATCAACGCATAAAACCTAGGCTCTGATACCACTGTTGGGGAACGTAGTAATTTCAAAAAAAAATCCTACGCACACGCAAGATCATGGTGATGCATAGCAACGAGAGGGGAGAGTGTTGTCCACGTACCATCGTAGACCATAAACGGAAGCGTTAGCACAACGCGGTTGATGTAGTCGTACGTCTTCACGATCCGACCGATCCAAGTACCGAACGTACGGCACCTCCGAGTTCAGCACACGTTCAGCTCGATGACGATCCCCGGGCTCCGATCCAACAAAGCGTTGGGGATGAGTTCCGTCAGCACGACGGCGTGGTGACGATGATGATGCTCTACCGGCGCAGGGCTTCGCCTAAACTCCACGACGATATGACCGAGGTGGAATATGGTGGAGGGGGGCACCACACACGGCTAAGGAACGATCCGTAGATCAACTTGTGTGTCTTGGGGTGCCCCCCTGCCCCCGTATATAAAGGAGCAAGGGGGGAGGAGGCCGGCCCTAGGAGGGGGCGCGCCAAGTGTGGAGTCCTACTAGGACTCCCTAGTCCTAGTAGGATTCCACCTCCCTTGTTGGAGTAGGAGAAGGGGAAAGAGGGGGAGAGGAAGAAGGAAAGGGGGGCTGCGCCCCTTGTCCAATTCGGACCAGAGGGGGGGCGCAGGCCTCCTTCCTTTTGGCCTCTCTCCTCTATTCCCGTATGGCCCAATAAGGCCCATATACTCCCCGGCGAATTCCCGTAACTCTCCGGCACTCCCAAAAATACCCGAATCACTCGGAACCTTTCCGAACTACGAATATAGTCGTCCAATATATCGATCTTTACGTCTCAACCATTTCGAGACTCCTCATCATGTCCCTGATCTCATCCGGGACTCCGAACTCCTTCGGTACATCAAAACTCATAAACTCATAATATAACTGTCATCGAAACCTTAAGCGTGCGGACCCTACGGGTTCGAGAACTATGTAGACATGACCTAGAACTATTCTTGGTCAATAACCAATAGCGGAACCTGGATGCCCATATTGGCTCCTACATATTCTACGAAGATTTTTATCGGTCAAACCGCATAACAACATACGGTGTTCCCTTTGTCATCAGTATGTTACTTGCCCGAGATTCGATCGTCGGTATCCAATACCTAGTTCAATCTCGTTACCGGCAAGTCTCTTTACTCGTTACGTAATGCGTCATTCCGTAACTAACTCATTAGCTACATTGCTTGCAAGGCTTATAGTGATGTGCATTACCGAGAGGGCCCAGAGATACCTCTCCAACAATCGGAGTGACAAAACCTAATCTTGAAATACGCCAACCCAACATGTACCTTTGGAGACACCTGTAGTACTCCTTTATAATCACCCAGTTATGTTGTGACGTTTGGTAGCACCCAAAGTGTTCCTCCGGTAAACGGGAGTTGCATAATCTCATAGTTACAGGAACATGTATAAGTCATGAAGAAAGCAATAGCAACATACTAAACGATCAAGTGCTAAGGCTAACGGAATGGGTCAAGTCAATCACATCATTCTCCTAATGATGTGATCCCGTTAATCAAATGACAACTCTTTTGTCCATGGTTAGGAAACATAACCATCTTTGATAAACGAGCTAGTCAAGTAGAGGCATACTAGTGACACTATGTTTGTCTATGTATTCACACATGTATTATGTTTCCGGTTAATACAATTCTAGCATGAATAATAAACATTTACCATGATATAAGGAAATAAATAATAACTTTATTATTGACTCTAGGGCATATTTCCTTCATTATGTCTACCGCAATACGGTTATTCATTTAAGGAGAATAATGGTTACTCTACTTATTTGAATAATACCTTCAATGGTCTTGCACCTAAAGGAATGGTTTATTGAATCTCGATCGTAGTGATACACATTTTCATGCCAAAAGATATAAGATAGTAATGATAGTACCACTTACTTGTGGCACTGCCATGTAAGTCATATTGGTGTAAAACACATGAAGAAGCTCCATGTTGATGGATCTTTGGACTCACTCGTTTTTTGAAAAGTTTGAGACATGCAAACCATGTCTATTGGTGTATACGCATGAAGAAACTCCATGCAGATGGATCATTTGGACTCACTTGATTTTGAATCACTTGAGATATGCAAATCATACCACATAGGCAAGATGACTGAAAAGCCTCATTTTCAGTAAAATGGAACAAGATAGCAACTTGTTGGAAGTAACACATTTTGATGTGTGCAATCCATTGAGTGCTGAGGCATGCAGTGAATATCGTTATGTTCTTACTTCACAAATGATTCAAGTAGATGTTGTATATTTACTTGATGAAACACAAGTCTGAATTATTGAATGGTTCAAGTAATTTCAGAGTGACAAGAGGATAAAATGTCTATGATATGATCATAGATATGAGTATCTGAGTTACGAGCTTTGGCACGCAATTAAGACATTGAGGAAATTGTTTCACAATTAATACTGCCTGGAATACCATAGTGTGATGGTGTGTCCGAACATCATAGTTGCACCCTATTGGATATGGTGCGTACCATGATGTCTCTTATCGAATTACCACTGTCGTTCATGGGTTAGGCATTAGAGACAACCGCACTCACTTTAATAGGGCACCACGTAATTCCGTTGAGACAACACCGTTTGAACTATGGTTTGGAAAGCTTGGGGCTGCGACGCTTATGTGAAAAGGTTTCAGGTTGATAAGCTCGAACCCAAAGCGGATAAAATGCATCTTCATAGGACACCCAAAACAGTTGGGTATACCTCCTAATTCAGATCCGAAAGCAATAGGGATTGTTTCTTGAATCGGTTCCTTTCTCGAGGAAAAGTTTGTCTCAAAAAGTTGAGTGGGGGGATGGTGGAGACTTGATGAGGTTATTGAACCATCACTTCAACTAGTGTGTGTAGCAGGGCACAGGAAGTTGTTCCTGTGGCACCTACACCAATTGAAGTAGAAGCTTATGATAGTGATCATGAAACTTCAAATCAAGTCACTACCGAACCTCGTAGGACGACAAGGACGTGTACTGCTTCGGAGTGGTACGGTGACCCTGTCTTGAAGGTCATGTTGCTAGACAACAATGAACCTACGAGCTATGGAGAAGCACTGGTGGGCCCATATTCTGATAAATGGTTAGAAGCCATGAAATCCGAGATAGGATCCATGTATCATAACAAAGCATGGACTTTAGTGGACTTGCCCGATGATCGGCAAGCCATTGAGATAAATGGATCTTTAAGAAGAAGACGGACGTGGACGGTAATGTCATCGTCTATGAAGCTCGACTTGTGGCGAAGAGTTTTTCACAAGTTCAAGGAGTTGACTACGATGAGATTTTCTCATCTATAGCGATGCTTAAGTCCGTCGGAATCATGTTAGCATTAGCTGCATTTATGAAATCTAGCAGATGGATGTCAAAACGAGTTTCCTTATTAGTTTTGTAAGGAAAGGTTGTATGTGATACAATCAGAAAGGTTTTGTCGATCCTAAGGATGCTACAAGGTATGCTAGCTCCAGAGATCCTTCCATGGACTGGAGTAAGCATCTCGGAGTTGGAATATGCACTTTGATAAGATGATCAAAGATTTTGGGTTTATACAAAGTTTGTGAGAAACTTGTGTTTCCAAAGAAGTGAGTGGGAGCACTATAGAATTTCCGATGAGTATATGTTGTTGACATATTGATGATCAGAAATGATGTAGAATTTTCTGTAAAGCATATAGGGTTATTTGAAAAGTGTTTTTCAATGGAAAACCTGGATTAAGCTACTTGAACATTGAGCATTAAGATCTATGAGGATGGATCAAAACGCTTAATGGTACTTTCAAAATGAGCACATACCTTGACATGATCTTGAAGGTGTTCAAGATGGATCAGTCAAAGAAGGAGTTCTTGCCTGAGTTGTAAGGTATGAAGTTAAGAGTTAAAGCTCGACCACGGCAGAAGAGAGAGAAAAGACGAATGTCGTCCCCTATGCTTCAGGCGTAGGCTCTATAGTATGATATGTTGTGTACCGCACCGGAAGTGTGCCTTGCCATGAGTTAGTCAAGGGGTACAAGAATGATCCAGGAATGGATCATTGGACAACGGTCAAAATTATCCTTGGAGTAAATAAGGACACGTTTCTCGATTATGGAGGTGATAAAGAGTTCGGCGTAAAGGGTTACGTCGATGCAAGCTTTAACACCTATCCCAATGACTCTGAGTAGCAAACCGGATACGTATAGTGGAGCAACCATTTGGAATAGCTTCAAGTGGAGCGTAGAAGCATCATTTACAATATGACATAGAGAATTGCAAAGTACATACGGATCTGAATACTGCAGACCCGTTGACTAAAACTTCTCTCACAAGGAAAACATGATCAAACCCAAAAACTCATTGAGTCTTAATCACATGGTGATGTGAACTAGTTTAGTGACACTAGTAAACTCTTTGGATGTTGGTCACATGGCGATGTGACTTATCAGTGTTAATCACACAGCGATGTGAACTAGATTATTGACTCTAGTGCAAGTGGGAGACTGTTGGAAATATGCCCTAGAGGCAATAATAAATAAGTTATTATTATATTTCCTTGTTCATGATAATCGTTTATTATCCATGCTATAATTGTATTGATAGGAAACTCAGATGCATGTGTGGGTACATAGACAACACCATGTCCCTAGTAAGCCTCTAGTTGACTAGCTCGTTGATCAATAGATGGTTACGGTTTCTTGACCATGGACATTGGATGTCATTGATAACGGGATCACATCATTAGGAGAATGATGTGATGGACAAGACCCAATCCTAAGCCTAGCACAAAGATCGTGTAGTTCGTATGCTAAAGCTTTTCTAATGTCAAGTATCATTTCCTTAGACCATGAGATTGTGCAACTCCCAGATACCGTAGGAATGCTTTGGGTGTACCAAACGTCACAATGTAACTGGGTGACTATAAAGGTGCACTACAGGTATCTCCGAAAGTGTCTGTTGGGTTGGCACGAATCGAGACTGGGATTTGTCACTTTGGTAAACGGAGAGGTATCTCTGGGCCCACTCGATAGGTCATCATCATAATGTGCACAATGTGACCAAGGGGGTGATCACGGTATGATGTGTTACGGAACGAGTAAAGAGACTTGCCGGTAACGAGATTGAACAAGGTATCGGCATACCGACGATCGAATCTCGGGCAAGTACTATACCGCTAGACAAAGGGAATTGAATACGGGATCGAATGAGTCCTTGACATCGTGGTTCATCCGATGAGATCATCGTGGAACATGTGGGAGACAACATGGGTATCCAGATCCCGCTGTTGGTTATTGACCGGAGAACGTCTCGATCATGTCTGCATGGTTCCCGAACCCGTAGGGTCTACACACTTAAGGTTCGATGACGCTAGGGTTATAAAGGAAGTTTGTATGTGGTTACCGAATGTTGTTCGGAGTCCCGGATGAGATCTCGGACGTCACGAGGAGTTCCGGAATGGTCCGGAGGTAAAGATTTATATATGGGAAGTCCTGTTTTGGTCACCGAAAAAGTTTCGGGTTTTATCGGTAACGTATCGGGACCACCGGGAGGGTCCCGGGGGTCCACCAAGTGGGGTCACCGGCCCCGAAGGGCTGCATGGGCCAAGTGTGGGAGGGGACGAGCCCCGGGTGGGCTGGTGCGCCCCCCCACAAGGGCCCAAGGCGTCTAGGGTTTGGGGAGGGGGTGCTTCCACCTAACTTGGGGGGCAAGTTTCCCCCCTCTCCCCCCTTGGCCGCCACCCTTAGATGGGATTGGGGCTGCTGCACCCCTTGGGGTGGAAACCCTAGAGGGGGTGCACCCCCTCCCTCTCCCCTATATATACTTGAGGGTTTTGGGGCTGCCAACACATGAGTTTTGACCACTCCCTGGCGCAGCCCTACCTCTCTCCCTTCTCCTCTCCCGCGGTGCTTGGCGAAGCCCTGCTGGACTACCACGCTCCTCCATCACCACCACGCCGTTGTGCTACTGCTGGATGGAGTCTTCCTCAACCTCTCCCTCTCACCTTGCTGGATCAAGGCATGGGAGACGTCACCGGGCTGTATGTGTGTTGAACGCGGAGGTGTCGTCCGTTCGGCACTAGGATCTCCGGTGATTTGGATCACGACGAGTATGACTCCTTCAACCCCGTTCTCTTGAACGCTTCTGCTTAGCGATCTATAAGGGTATGTAGATGCACTCTCCTTCCCCTCGTTGCTGGTTTCTCCATAGATAGATCTTGGTGACACGTAGGAAAATTTTGAATTTCTGCTACGTTCCCCAACACATACTCTTTCATTGTATTATCCATGTTAGTTTAAATTCCTTTTTCTAGTTTTCTTCTTGTGTGTTTGATAAACCTTGAGGAAAACCAAAAAATTAATTAGTTTAATTTCCATGCTTGTAGTAGAAATTAAAATATAAACCCAAAAAGATTTCTAATTCTTCTTCTTACTTGTTGGGAGCTTTCCCGTGTAAATAGTTTTATTTTATTTTCTTTCCTTTGGGGGTCGAGAAGACCATATTGAAAATGTTTAGTGGCTCTCATATGCATGATTGTTTATTTAACTTAGAGCCCATATTACTTGTCTTCTCTTTTGAGTTGAATACTTGCAGATTCCAGCTTAGTCCAATGCACATGCACTCTTATTATTATACACATCGTTCGATCCTGCAAGTGAAAGGCAATAATGACGATATATGATGGACTTATTGGGATGGGAAAAGCTGGTATGAACTCGATCTCTCTTGTTTCTGTAAATATGATGAGTTCATCGTTTCTGAGTCAGCTTATTATGAAGTAAACATATTTGCAATGACATTTAGAGATTATACTTGCTTGTGCCATGCTTGATTAGCTTTGAGTTATAATGGTTTACCTTGCGTGTCAACATGCTATTAGAATGATTATGATGTGGTATGATGGGATGGTATCCTCCTTTGAATGAATTGAGTGACTCGACTTGGCACATGTTCACGCATGTAGTTGAAACAAATCAACATAGCCTTCATGATATTTATGTTCATGGTGAATTATATCCTACTCATGCTTGTATTCAGTGTGAATTAATTTTAGTGCATGTTTATGACTGTTGTCTCTCTCTCAGTTGGTCGCTTCCCAGTCTTTTGCTAGCCTTCACCTGTACTAAGCGGGAATACTGCTTGTGCATCCAAAATCCTTAAACCCCAAAGTTGTTCCATATGAGTCCACCATACCTTCCTATATGCGGTATCTACGTGCTATTCCAAGTAAATTTGTATGTGCCAAACTCCAAACCTTCAAATGAAATTCTGTTTTGTATGCTCGAGCAGCTCATGTTACAACTAGGGCTGCCTATTTCTTCCACGCTAGGTGGGTTATTCTCAAGAGGAGTGGACTCCGCTCCTCATTCACGAGAAAGGGATGGTAACCGGGATGCCCAGTCCCATGATCCAAAAAGATCAAAGCAAATCAAATTGATTAAACAAAACTCCCCGAGGGTTGTTGTTAGTTGGAGGCAGTCGTTGTTTCGAGCAAGCCATGGATTGATGCTTGTTGGTGGTTGGGGGAGTATAAACCTTTACCATTCTGTTTGGGAACTACCTATAATGCATGTAGTATGGAAGATACATCCATCTCATAGTTGTTGCGTTAACAGTGAAAGTATGCCGCTCAAAATGTTATTCAATCTCTATTTTAAAATCGAACTCTGGCACATCTACAAATCCCTGCTTCCCTCTGCGAAGGGCCTATCTATTTACTTTTATGTTGAGTCATCACCCTTCTTATTAAAAAGCACCCGCTGGAGAGCACACTGTCATTTGCATTCATTACTATTGGTTTATATTGGGTATGACTTGACTGGATCTCTTTTACCATGAATTACAATGTTTAGTCAGTCCTTGATCTTTAAAGGTGCTCTGCATTTATGTTTTGCGGTCTCAGAAAGGGCTAGCAAGATACTATTTTGTTATATCATGTTATGATTGTTTTGAGAAAGTGTTGTCATTCGAGTTTTATTATTATGGCTCGCTAGCTGATTATGCTATTGATATGAGTAATTGTGAGACCCAAGTGTTATTGTGAGTATGGTTAGTTCATAATATTTGCTGAAACTTAAATGCTGGCTTTTCATGTTTACAACAACAAGAGCAAACAGAGTTTGTAAAAGTTTTTCTTTATCACTTTCAGTTTATCAACTGAATTGCTTGAGGACAAGCAAAGGTTTAAACTTGGGGGAGTTGATACATCTCCAACGTATCTACTTTTCCAAACACTTTTGCCCTTGTTTTGGACTCTAATTTGCATGATTTGAATGAAACTAACCCGGACTGACGATGTTTCCAGCAGAACTGCCATGATCCTGTTTTATGTGTAGAAAAGAAAAGTTCTCGGAATGTCCTCAAAATCCACGGAGGCACTTTTTGGAATTAATAAGAATTTCTGGGCGAAAGAAATACACCAGGGGGCCCACACCCTATCCACGAGACAGGGGGGCGCCCCCCCTATAGGGCACGCTTCCCTATCTCGTGGGCCCCCTAGACCTCCACCGACCTCAACTCCAACTCCATATATCCACGTTCGAGGAGAAAAAATCAGAGAGAAAGTTTCATCACGTTTTACGACACAGAGCCGTCGCCAAGCCCTAATCTCTCTCGGGAGGGCTGATCTGAAGTCTGTTCGGGGCTCCGGAGAGGGGGATTCGTCACCGTCGTCATCATCAACCATCCTCCATCATCAATTTCATGATGCTCACCGCCGTGCATGAGTAATTCCATCGTAGGCTTGCTGGACGGTGATGGGTTGGATGAGATTTACCATGTAATCAAGTTAGTTTTGTTAGGGTTTGATCCCTAGTATCCACTATGTTCTGAGACTGATGTTGCTATGACTTTGCTATGCTTAATGCTTGTCACTAGGGCCCGAGTGCCATGATTTCAGATCTGAACCTATTATGTTTTCATGAATATATGTGTGTTCTTGATCCTATCTTGCAAGTCTATAGTCACCTATTATGTGTTATGATCCGACAACCCCGAAGTGACAATAATCGGGATACTTCTCGGTGATGACCGTAGTTTGAGGAGTTCATGTATTCACTATGTGCTAATGCTTTGTTCTGGTTCTCTATTAAAAAGGAGGCCTTAATATCCCTTAGTTTCCACTAGGACCCCGCTGCCACGGGAGGGTAGGACAAAGATGTCATGCAAGTTCTTTTCCATAAGCACGTATGACTATTTACGGAATACATGCCTACATTACATTGATGAATTGGAGCTAGTTCTGTGTCACCCTATCTTATAGCTATTACATGAGGAATCACATCCGGCATAATTATCCATCACTGATCCATTGCCTACGAGCTTTTCACATACTGTTCTTCGCTTATTTACTTTTCCGTTGCTACTGTTACAAACTACTACAAAAACCAAAAACATTTATCTGTACTTTTGCTACCGTTACTTTTATTATCATACTACTTTGCTACTAAATACTTTGCTGCAGATACTAAGTTATCCAGGTGTGGTTGAATTGACAAGTCAACTGCTAATACTCAAGAATATTCTTTGGCTCCCCTTGTGTCGAATCAATAAATTTGGGTTGTACTTTGCCCTCGAAAGCTGTTGTGATCCCCTACACTTGTGGGTTATCAATGGTGAGCCAAAGGCCTCCCTCGCCATTAGCAATGTGCCATAGCCAACGGGTCAAGAGGGCAATGTTCATGCGCCGGGAGGACAAAATCCCCAGACCACCCTGGTCCTTGGGTTTGCAGATGTCCGACCAGCTCACCATATGGTACTTTTGCTTGTCATCCTCGCCAGCCCAGAAGAATCTGGACTGGTACTTGGCAATTTCCTTGTGCAGCGTTTCATGAAGGCTATAGAAGCTCATGAGAAACCAAAGAAGGCTGGCGAGTGAGGAGTTGATGAGGATCACACGCGCAGCCTTCGACAGCCAGCGCCCTTTCTATGGCTCGACGCGATGTTGCATACGGGTCACCGTGGGGCGAAGGTCAGCCATGGTGAGGCGCGAATCACTAATGGGGATCCCCAGGTAGGTCGTGGGGAAAGAACCCAACCGAAAATTAAGTCGGTCCGCGATAGCCTGAGCTTCCACCGGAGGGTAGCCAAGAAAATTAAGTTGATCATTAGGCCCGACATCTGCTGGAAGCACAGGAGGAGGAACTTCAGGTTAGCTACGTCCTGAGCAGAACCCTCAACCATTATAATGGTATCATCCGCATATTGAAGGAGGGAGACCCCTCCCCCTCCGACTAGGTGGGGGACAATGCCGTGAATATGGCCGGCATCCTTGGCTTTGTCGAGGATAGCGGCCAGGGCATCGACCACCATGTTGAACAGGAACAGCGAGAACGGGTCACCCTGACGAACCCCACAGAGGGTGGGGAAGTATGGCCCAATCTCGCCGTTGATGTTCATCGCAGTCCGACCGCAGGAGACTAATTGCATAACGCGAGTCACCCAACGGTCGTCAAAGCCCTTGCGGAGCAGCACTTCTCGCAAGAAGGGCCAGTGGACAGTATCATACGCTTTATGAAAGTCAAGCTTCAAGAAGACTGCTCGATGGTGCTTCACCCGGACTTCGTGAAGGACTTCATGGAAGACCGACACGCCATCCAAAATAAACCGACCTTGAATGAAGGCCGATTGGTTCGGATGAGTGATCGAGTCAGCTAGCAGGGTCACCCTATTGGCGTACCCTTTGGCCAGGATCCGGAATATCGCATTAATCACTGTGATGGGACGGAACTGGCGGATATCAGAAGCGCCCAGACCTTGGGGGTGAGGGTAATGATCCCGTAGTTCAGGCATCCAAGATCCATAGAGCCCGATAGAACTCCTCGAATAAGCCCATGACCTCCGGCTTGATGGTCTGCCAGAACATTTTGAAGAACGTAATGGGCAGGCCATCCGGGCCCAGAGCCGAGGAGGGGTTCATTCCTTTAATAGCCGCGAGGACCTCATCCTCGGTGAAGGGGGCAACTAGAGCCGCATTGGCCTCAGCGGAGACCAACTGCACACCCGACCAAGTGTCGGGGGCGAGACTAGCCCCACCCCTCGGGGTGGGGGTAAAGAGGGCTTTGTAAAATCCGTCGACATGGGCCCGGATGGCCGCGGGGCGGACAAGAGGGGAGTCTCCCTCCCACGAAGCAGTGGATGGAATTTCTCCGACGACGGTCGTTCGCAACCGCCTGGAAATAAGCAGTGTTCACATCGCCACGGAGCACCCATCTTTGGGTACCTCGCAGCCTCCAATAGGCCTCCTCATCTGTGTAGATGGTTGAGAGTTGATCCTCAAGATCATATCTCAGCATCCACTCATCTGGGGAGATTCCGGAGGAGTCGGCCCGGGCGTCCAGGGCTTGAATAGCCAGCAGGAGAGACCTCTTGCGCTCGCGGAGGTCACGACCAAGGTTAGCGCCCCAACCCTTCATGAATTGGCGGGCAAGCTTGGCGCAGAAGTGCCACGAGTCAACGGCGGACATGGAGCGATGGGGGAAAGCGTGAGCAAGAGTCCATCGGGCAGAGACCACATCCCGGAAGCCGGCCTGGTTAAGCCAGAAGAGCTCAAACCGAAACCGCGACGGGGTGGGGGGGGGGGCGCTCGTCCGCGGAGGAGAGAAGGAGAGGAACGTGGTCAGAACCAATCCGGATAATCGCACGAAGAGAAGCCAGGGGCAACATAATTCCCACTCCGGAGAAACTAGGACGCGATTCAAAACGGATCGCGTCGGGTCGGCCTGGCGGTTAGTCCAAGTGAACCTGGCACCCGTCCGCTCGATCTCGCGGAGACCAAGCTCTAAGTGCACTGCCATCAATAGTGTCATTGTTCCTTTCTCCGTAGTCACAGAAGCCGCACATCCAGGGTTGCAGCAACGGAAAAGAGCTTGAAGCATCGAGCTTCCGTCGCGTTTCAACAATAAACCATGAAGCTTGCCCCGCACGGCGGCGGAGCCATGTCTCGTAGCAGCGGTTGTGCAGCCATCCATGGATCCTCTCCGTCGTGTCGAACGAGTCGCTGGAAATGGTAGCGAAACGAGAGTGATGACCGGTGAGAGACAGGAGAAACGGGCGTTTTTCTTTTTCTTTTTGATAAACGGGCGGATATGCGATTCGCTTGGAGACTCTGATGAAGAAGCGATGGACAGGGAACATGTCATGCGTGAGATCCGGCGTACGCTAGGCAGAAAATCAGCCTGCTGAGTTTTAGTGTTGTCCTAAAAAAATTATTGATTGATGTAGGAGTAGTAAACACAGGGGGTACTACAGATTTAAGTATTTTCAGATGCTTGATGCACATGGCACAGATCTCCAGGCTAATGGACAAAGATCGACTTGTAGCTCGTCCTCGTCGGCTCGAACTGCCGCTCCACTCCCACCTCATCACCTCTAGATCTTGCTGTTTCACCCTTGTTTTATGTCGGTGTGGGTGGGAACTCTCTCTTTTTTCTTCTTAAAAACAAGCGTGGGTGGGAACTCGGTTGAAGTTGAACCGACCAGGACCGGCTTGGACTTGGGCACCTGCGCTGCATCTCCATCTCCATCCAGTGGTGTGTTCTTCCACAGCGCCGTGCGAGTCATGCCTGGCAACTGGCCTCCACAACTCCACAAGGTGACAATGGCAATAAAGGCGCACGTGGCACGTGGACGCCTAGTGCACCCCGCATCTTCTCCATCTTGCTTCTTGATCGCGATCCTGCATCGACTCGTTTTGCATCGTTGTGTTACTTAGAGGTTCAAGGAACGGGAGTAGCCCATGTGGCTCGGAATAACTTTACTCCTTTTTTCTGAGGGAGGAGTAACTTTACTCCTGTAATCTTAAAAAGGAAGAAGAAAAAAGGATATGCTGCAGCGCTCCTTTTGGTTTAGGCGGTGTTCGTTACTTGTCGACAGCAGGGCCTGTGGAGCTGTCATGGCAAACCTACAGCTTGCGGAAGGAAAGGGAGGTGGGTTGAGATGCGGCCAGATACAACCAAAATGATCAAGGGAAAAAAGAGGTGTTTAGCATGAGATGTGGGACCGCCATATAATATTTATTTATTTAAGCTGACTACTAGGAAGGATGCAACCTCAGTACAGACTCTATGGATACACGAAATAAAGTTCTACGGGGAATGTGTACTTGTCCCCGGACGGAGTAACAAGAGGTAAAACCAGCAGCAGCAATATATAGAACACTCATGTAGTAATACAGCTTAAGAATCCTACACTTGTTAGGAAGAAGCATACCATAACTGGGAAGGCGCCGTAAGCTCACTGGTCAAAATAAGATCTGATAAACAGAAACATATATCTCTGCTAAAGCAAGTATTGGCATTTCTTCGGTGAGTTAGAACACCCTGAAAGAGCGTCCGTGCACAGAACTAAATATCCTTTTACAGTACCAAACCTTGCCAGGTTAATCTTTCACAAAATCCCTGGCATCTTCTTCATCAGACTCATCCTTCTGTACAGCCTGTTCAGCATATTCGTCAAGGGATGCAACAGGGAAAAGGTCGCCTTCCCGATCTCGGTCCGCAATCTTTGGGACTGATGGCCCGCTCTCCTCATCCTTATTTTTGTTCATCTGTAAGAAATAATTAAACTAATGAATACGCACAGAAGAAAAAAAAATATCATGAAGATTTAACTCACTTATTACTCAAATAAAAACTAGCACACTGAAGCAGAGTTTCAGTTCATGGAACTGATAATTTGAATGGCATTGAGAATCTTATTCCATTTGCAAGTTCTTAAGTACTGATATCTCAAAGAAGAATATCACATGTCATGTATGGTGGTTGGGGGGATCAATAACAGTTCACAGAAGAGACCAAATAGTGTTTTTATATATTACTTCAAGGGCAAATAGAAGACCCATGCTAGGATAATCCACTGTTATCCATTCGGGCATTTTGTTCCATTTTCCACAGCAGATAGACGTACAACCAATGCTAGACTGCACAAAAGTTACTCATTTTTCTCTGTAAGTTAGCAGTATAGATCCTCCTATTACGGGCCAGTTCTTTTGGGACTTATGCGTGGCTGCCAAAATAAGCTGCCCCCGACCCAGCTAATTCTGGCAGCCCAACCTAAAATTTTATTCTAGATACCAGTTAAGTAATGGAACCTTACCCAAATGAACCCCAGGAACAAAACGTGGATTTAGAACAACGTTGATGTATAATCAAGAAGAATCAATATGATCACTTATGTAGTCACTTCACTCACTGGATGTCAGCAGAACTGTGGAAAACCCAGACAACAGGAAGACTGAAGATTGAATTTAATACGACACATATATGCATCACATAGAGGGTTTCGTGAGGTTTGAAACTGCAAATTACTTAACAGTAGTAACCGACGTGATTGTCAGCTATTAGCATGTTAAGCTTTCTCCCACTCTTATTACAGGAATGCTTATGCCTCCAGGACTATCTTCTAACAGATAATTCCCAGTCAAATTGTTTTAAGACACTGCTGGAACTTTGAACTCCTCCAGTTCTTTATATTTCCATGTGTTGGTAATAATGAATTGCATAGTACTTTATTCTAGATATGTGCTTATAAACCTTAAATGGCCTAACTGGGATGCAAATTCTACAAAAGTAGGCATAAGAAAAATGTGGGTTGGGATGTCACCGGTTGTTGACCGAACAGGAACACATGAATGTGTAAGAATGGCCCTTAAGAATGCTATTTGTGAATTTTGAAGGAGTTTGAACACAGATGTCTGCAGTAGGAATGATTATTCCATGAGGCAAAGCTCTTGTCAGAAGTTCCTACTATGTAAAAGAGCCTAACTATTTCCATTTGCACATCAACTGCAGCTATTTGTTAATAAAGTTTTTACAAACCTAACAGATTAAATATGAAAATATCTACGCGAAGAGTTGACACCTGAATAGTCCGATAAAACTGGAATATCACATGCTTCATTTCAAGTTCTCATGCAATATCTTGGAAATCAACAAAATCATGTATATAACATTGAGAAACAGAATACAAGGTGAGCATTTTCATTTAGCTGAAATATAAATACCACAACCAGGCACCAATTCCTATTCTAAGAATGCATCCGGAAAGGATATAGAAGGGCAGATGAGGAATACCGAATACTTGAGGTTTTGCTCATGTGATGAGTGAATTAGTATAACCATGAGCAAACCAGTTTGTTCTGATTTCTGTGCAATAGGGTTTCTGCTAAATTTATGTGAACAGATTTCATCATGTATACAATTTATATAACTGAACCCCAATGAACATCTGAGTAATAATACAACAATGACATGCTATAATATAGGAGATGCAAAGTGTAATATATTTAGAGTTTGGTTTAACAGGCACAATAAATGAGTGGCATTCTTCTTTTAAAGAGAAGGAAAAACTAGTTATGTTAAACACGCTCATTCAAGCTAAAGATCAGAGGATTCGTGCTAGGATTCTCCTTCATTTGCGTGCAGAAGGAAAAATTAGAATGTCTATCTTATTGTGCTAGGCTCAAAATTGAGGCATGGAACCTTCTATTTAGTTCGCGATGTGGATTAAGGGAAGTTTTTTCTATACCCCTCAAGTTTTCCTGTAGTCCAAATTTCAAGAAGAATAGAGGGGGTCCTTTATTCAGATTTCGGACTTATGGGCTTCCTAGGCCAGTTAAGAACTAACATCAAGGAGAGCATACACAGAAGCGTAAGTGCACGGAAATTAAATTTATCCAGCAATAAAAATTAAATAGCAAGTACTCACAAGGCGAAGAAGTGTCCGTCGTTCCCTCTCCCTAGCATATCTGATGGCCTATAAAACATTTCACTGGTCAGCACAAAACAAATGGATTTCTCAAGGTTCACAACAATCCTCTTCCAATGTAGAAGAATCAAACCTCCTCTAGTTCTTTGCGCTCACTGTTTGCTTCCTCAGCATCCCTACAGGACAACACTGAATCGTTACAACACGTAAAATAAAATAAAACACAGTTCAAATTCCAGCCATGGTGTAGCTGCACCCGTACTACTGTAACAATAAAATGAAATAGCGGGGATCACCTTCCAACAAGCTGCTTAACAGAGGTGCAGCACTTGGCACAAATCCCAAGCTCCTTGGAGCAACCTGCATTGAGCAGAGATCACACATATCAGTGTCAATCAAACGACACACCAGCACCACCATGGCGAGAGACATCGCCAAGCAGCCGAAATTCACCTGTGCAGACGTTGTGGTACGCCTGCCGAACGTTTCGTTTACTGCACTTCTGGCTGCAAAAATAAAAAGAAAACCATAGGCATCCATCACAATCCCCTCTTACAACCGTTCCCAAATACTGTGCGGTAACCAGGCAGGCAAGAAAGCTACCATTTTGCAGGCTCAACAATCGGCTTGTACTTGCCGTATCTGCAAAAGGAAGACGAACAGATCGGACCAAGGAACACAAGTAAACCAACGACCTAATGAATGAATATAACTAAGGAGGGAGAACCCCATACTTGCGCTTCCAGTCGATTTGGTCCCGGCAGCGCTGGCAGACGCCGGTGATCTCCGACAAAGGCCGGAACCTGCCTCCGGGCTCCTGCGCGAGCAGCGGCGATGGTTGCAGCGGTTAGGTCCCACAAGAACGGAAAAGAAGACGGGGAGGGGAGGGAGGCGGGTCGCGGGCTTACGGTCTCGTTGATCTTCCGGCCGAGGTTGGGCTTCCATGCGTAGGCGTTCTGGTGCTTCGGGGGACCCTGCCGCTTCGACATCTCTCTGCCTCTTTCTCTCTCCGCTTCGCGCCGCCGCCGGGAGTCCTCTCTCTGTGCTTACCCCTAAAACCTCGCTGCGGCGGCTGCGCGGCGTACCGAGAGGCTTACCTGTAATCGTGTGGGATCCAACAACTACGTCTAATGGGCGTCGGCCCAAGCCCTGGAGCGAGAGACAAATTTACAACTTTGGGCTCCGGAAAACACAGGTCCAATAGTTTGACGGCCCAACTGTTCCAGACAGGCAATATTTAGACTGTGAGTCCTCTAAAACCAAAATTAGACTGTGAGTTTGTCTAAAAAAATAGACTATGAGTAAATTGCACAAACCCACCACATTGAGGGTTAGCAGAAAATATGAGGTTACATTTTGTTTTGACAAAAAATACCATGTCTAGCATAATCTCTTGACAAACAACAATGATCGACGGATTAGGCTCGTTTGAGCATGTTTATGACAGGTGGGTCCACTTTTCTGCTTACGTGGCATAACATTTTGTGCAAGATGAGTTTTAATCTGAATTTATAAACCAGTCCCTAGAATTTTTATATAGACACCCCTGAATCAAAAAGAAAAACGCAATTAGCCCCCCACGTGCATAAACCCTGTAGGTTTGGGGCGGCGTCGCCCAGGCTCTCATCGGTAGCTTGGGGCATCGATGGAGGCTTGGGACGGCGGATGGACCTCACCGACGGATGGAGGCAGTGGGAGAAGGAGGAGGACAACTGAGGAGCTCGATCTTGATCTCGACGACCAGGGTAAGCCCCTGGATGCGCACGTTGTCCCGCTGCATCGGCTGCAATTGCTACCGGAGCGTCGCCTCGCCCCTCACACGCTCTTCTTCTCTGGCTCCGGCCGCGAACTCCCTCTGCGGAGCTGAGCTTGATTCCCCCCATGAGCAGAGAGTGCTTCCTTCGGGCTCCTGGACGACGCGCCAACACCGCGTTGTTGTGTTGCCTCACAGCCAGGCTCACGCCCAATGCAGGAGCATATGCAAGTAGGCCATCCTCATCGGTCATCTCGCGCATCCACGACTGTCCCTGCCATGGTCGTCACCGTTATGGTCATGAGCACAGTACGAGGCGCACCACATTTAGTAGCAGCAGAAGAGTATGAGACCGCGGCGAGCAGCATCGCATGGCGGCGATGGAGGCGGATGTCGCCGAAGCCGGCGTGGGGCGCCGTGGTGGAGGGGTGAGAACCATGGTGATGCAGTAGAAGGGCATGTGCTTCATTGGGACAAAGGTTGGGGGCTTATTTTTGCTTTAAACCCCATCTAACGCCCTTTTCTGGAAACCACTATTGCCATGTCAGCGAAAAATGGGATCCACTCATAAACACGCTCAAACAAGCCTAATCCATCGATCAATATTATTTGTCAAAATATTTACGTTACCCATGGTGTTTTTTACAGAAAAAAAAATGTAAACTCATGTTT
The DNA here is from genome assembly GCF_018294505.1 of Triticum aestivum. NCBI lineage: Eukaryota > Viridiplantae > Streptophyta > Magnoliopsida > Poales > Poaceae > Triticum > Triticum aestivum. Next base: position 554,803,850 of record NC_057801.1, read on the forward strand.
TCTACTAACCTATGGTTTGGGCAATTTACTTTATAGACCATCGGTCGATCGTAGTGCTCATTGCTCCTGGCAACTCGACCCATTAGTGAGAGTAGGAAGCGTTCGGGTAGCAATTTTGGATTTTTCTTCTTCTAGTTTTTCGGGCTTATTGGCCAGTCCCCCCCACCCCCACCACCCTTTTTTTTTGGCTATTGTCTTCACTTGTTTCATTTTGTTTTTTTATTCTTGATTAGTTTGTGTTTATTTTTTTATGGTTTAAAAATTATTGAATTTCCAAAAATGTTCATAAAATTGTTTGAAAATTTGGAAATTTCCATGAATTTAAAAATGTTCACATCTTTTGGAATTTCAAAAATTATTCAGAATTTGAAGATAATGTTCATAAATTTTAAAAATTGATGAAATTTTTCAACATTTTGTTCAGTATTTAATAAATTATTCTCTTTTTTTAAAAGTTGTTTATTTCGAATTCATGAGCATTTTTTGAATTCTTCATTAACATTGTGATTTTTTTGAATTCGCGAACATTGTTTGAATTTGTGAACAATTTTTGAATTCATGAATCTTTTCAAATGCAGGAAGATTTTTTGAATTCTCCGTGAAAAATTTCTAAATCTGTGAACATTTATTATTCATGATTTTTTTGAATTCATAAGTATTTTTTACAATTCATGAACATTTTTTTTAATTCACAAAATTTTCCTCAAGTCCGTGCGGCTTTTTTTAGTACCATGCATACAATCATGCAATGGTGGGGTTACATTCAGCAATCATGTTGTCTCACATTGGCATCCACGCCTGCAACCATCATGTGGTCGCCCGACCTTCTTGCTATGGCTGCAATCTCGTGAGCCAGTATATTTTGCAGTCTACTAAGAGCAACTCTAGCAGACCCCGTATCTCACCGGCCCGCAAAACGTGTTTGCAGTTCACGCAAAACAGCTTTGGCGGGCTGGCTCGGGCTGGCACAGATGCAGACCCCCAAACGGATCCGTAAAAAAGTATATTCGCGGAATATACTTTTTACGGGTCGGCATTGCGGGGTCTGCTTTTTGCGCCGCTGCATCCCGCATATCATCAGCCCGCAAATATCAAATACAACATAATTCAACAATTGAAAACAAACTGAATTATTCGAATTAAACATAATACAATAATCATCCGCATTACAAATAATTATTCAAATAACCGTAGCAAACTTAAATAGTGCAATACAAAACTTATGATAAATACAAATACAAATGAATACAAAAATAAGTCACTGTCTAGCCCTTTGCCAATGGTGCTCAATGAGATTTTCCTGAAGTTGAAAGTGGGTGTCTGCATTTTTAATCTCCTTATATGTCTGAAGAAAAGCTCTAATGTGGTTTGGGTCTCTAGCTGGTTTGACACGGCTACCCACATTGTCGTAAAAGAATTCTAAGTTCGATCCTCTCTCATCTTTAAGAATAATATTGTGCAGGATAACATAGCATGGCATGATGTTCTTCAAGTTTTTCTTATCCCAAAAACGAGCAGGATCACGGACAATGGCAAACCTAGATTGCAAAACACTGAATGCTCTTTCAATGTCTTTCCGGGCTACCTCTTGCATCCTTGCAAATTCACATTGTTTTTTTGTTTTGGGTTCTTTGATGCTCTTGATAAATGTGCACCAAGGAGGGTATATATCATCTGCAAGATAGTACCTCTTTGTGTATTCATGCCCATTAATAGTGTAATTGCAAGCAGGAGCATCATCACTAGCAAGCCTAGCAAACAAATGAGACCATTGCAACACATTGATATCATTGAGAGTGCCCGGCATACCAAAAAAGCAATGCCAAATCCATAAATCCTCGGGTGTTACGGCCTCTAGCACAATTATTGCATCACAAGACTTGCCACAATACATTCCTTGCCAAGCCTTGGGGCAATTTTTCCAATTCCAATGCATACAATAAATGCTACCTAGCATGCCAGGCCAACCTCTCCTCTCATTAGATGCCATCAATTTCTTTCTATCATCTTCATTGGGTGCCAGAAGATACTCAGGACCGAAGACACGGATGGTCACTTTCGTAAATCTATGCACAAACTCAATTGTGCTATCTTCACCAATGCGAAGATACTCATCGGCATAGTCAGCTGGAACGCTATATGCAATCACCCGCATAGCTGCGGAGATTTTTTGATATGCACTAAATCCCTTTAAGCCCGCGGCATTCCTTCTTTGAGTAAATTACCGGCAATTTGTCTCGCAAGCTTGAACAAGTTTCACAAAGAGGGACTGGCGCATTCCATACCTTCTCCGGAAGAGGTGCGGAGGATATGTAGGATTCTCCGCAAAATAGTCTTGCATCAAAATCTCGTTCCCAAGATGGCGATTCCGAGGAATGCACAAAGGCCCGACAGTCGATCCTCGCCTCCTCTTCCGGTGCTCGTCTTCATGCTCCTTCACGGCAAGCGCCATGACTAATGTTTGCTGCCGAAAGTTCGCAAGCATGATCTCAACATCTGAGTCGTCTGAATCGGACGAATCGGATAGCAAGAACTTCTCGCACGGGGTCAACTCCATCTACACGCACACCGGCGCGTCAATCTACTACGCAGCTTGCAAAAATCACAAAAAAGGGACTAACCGGTGGCGGGTGATCCCGGGCGGCGACGAGGGTGTGCGCTCGACGGTGGTCGATCCCCGGTGGCGGCGACGACGGGGGGCGGCTCTTCTCGCCGGATCTGGAGGGGCGGTGCAGCGGCTCAGCGCGGAGGGTGTGGGGCGGCTGTCGGTGTCAAAACCGGCGGATCTCGAGTAGGGGGTCCCGAACTGTGCGTCTAAGGCTAATGGTAACAGGAGGCAGGGGACACGATGTTTTACCCAGGTTCGGGCCCTCTCGATGAAGGTAATACCCTACTTCCTCCTTGATTGATCTTGATGATATGAGTATTACAAGAGTTGATCTACCACAAGATCGTAAAGGCTAAACCCTAGAAGCTAGCCTATGATTATGATTGGTGTTGTCCTACGGACTAAACCCTCCGGTTTATATAGACACAAGAGGGGGCTAGGGTTACACAGAGTCGGTTACAGAGAAGGAAATCTACATATCCGAATTGCCAAGCTTGCCTTCCACGCAAAGGAGAGTCCCATCCGGACACGGGACGAAGTCTTCAATCTTGTATCTTCATAGTCCAACAGTCCGGCCAAAGTATATAGTCCCGCTGTCCGAGGACCCCTTAATCTAGGACTCCCTCAGTAGCCCCTAAACAAGGCTTCAATGACGATGAGTCCTGCGCGCAGATTGTCTTCGGCATTGCAAGGCGGGTTCTTCTCCAAATACTCCATAGAAGAATTCGAACACAAGGATCGTGTCCGGCTCTGCAAAACAAATTCCACATACCACCGTAGAGAGTATAATTTTCCACAGATCTAATCCGCTGACAGCTTTTCATAGCGTGACGTCCCACCATGGCCCAGTCTTTATTCGAACCGTTTTTCATAACCAGCTACCGCACATATCGCGAGGCGGTTTTATCGGCACGTCTGGTCGAAGCAAAGACCGTGTCCCCTCATCACGGGATTTTCATCAATACGGGCGTGGGTAACCCAACCGTGCCATCAATCGTGGCGCTTCGAGAATAAGCGATTTTAACGGGCAAGCGGGGAGGCGCAGGATCCCTTCTTCCTTTATAAGGGGATAAGAACTCCCTGTTTCACCCACGCCTTCTTTCCCTGTGCATCCGTCCATTCTCGCTCAAGCCCTAGCGCTCAAGCGTCCGCCTTCTCCATCAAAAAGGTTTCCCAAAAATGTCCGGATCAGGAGCAGGAGGCAAGTGGATGGCCTCTACCGTCCGGGAGAAGGATATTAAAAAGCTTCGGGGGGCGGGGTATTTGGCCAAGAGAATAAGCCACCGTCTTCCCACGGCGGGACAAATCGTTCCCACCCCGGAACCCCACGAGAGGGTGGTATTTCTCCCTCATTTTGTCCGCGGGCTAGGGTTTTGTCACGCCCAATATGCGACCCTATCCAAAAGGAACTCGAAGGTCCCACCAAGTATAGACCCGCATATTGAAACGCTTTTGCAAGGTGGATATCATTACATCAACATTACATAATAGATGGGGATACATACAAAAGGCATACGATGCCACATGAATACAACATCACAATACATAAGAGCAACATCCGACTATGGATGAACACAAACAGAAACTCAACGATATCCACCCTGCTAGCCCAAGCTGCCGACCTGGAACCTATCCCCTGATCGAAGAAGAAGCAGAAGAAGAACTCCAAAACAAGTAAACATCGCTCTCGCGTCAGGATCATCGCATAACCTGTACCTGCAACTGTTGTTGTAGTAATCTGTGAGCCACGAGGACTCAGCAATCCCATTACCATGGGTATCAAGACTAGCAAAGCTTAAAGGGAAAGGAAGGGGTAAAGTGGTGAGGTTGCAGCAGCGACTAAGCATGATATGGTGGCTAACATACGCAAATAAGAGCGAGAAGAGAAGCAAAGGAACGGTCGTGAAGCTAGCAATGATCAAGAAGTGATCATGAACTCCGACTTGCGTCAAACATAACCCAAAACCGTGTTCACTTCCCGGACTCCGCCGAAAAGAGACCATCACGGCTACACACACGGTTGATGCGTTTTAATTCGGATCTGGTGTCAAGTTATCTACAACCGGACATTAACAAATTCCCATCTGCCACATAACCGCGGGCATGGCTTTCGAAAGATAATACCCTGCAGGGGTGTCCCAACTTAGCCCATGATAAGCTCTCGCGATCAACAAAGGATATTCCTTCTCCCAGGAAGACCCGATCAGTCTCGGAATCCCGGTTTACAAGACATTTCGACAATGGTAAAACAAGACCAGCAAAGCCGCCCGATGCACCGACAATCCCGATAGGAGCTGCACATATCTCGTTCTCAGGACAACACCAGATGAGACATCCTACGAGTAAAACCAAACCTCGAGTTTCCCCGAGGGGGCCCCGCAGTCTACTCGGTTCGGACCAACATTTAGACAAGCACTGGCCCGGGGGGGCTAAAATAAAGATGACCCTCGGGCTCCGGAAACCCAAGGGAAAAAGGGCTAGGTGAGGCAAATGGTAAAACCAAGGTTGGGCCTTGCTGGAGGAGTTTTATTCAAAGCGAATTGTCAAGGGGGTCCCATAAATCACCCAACCGCGTAAGGAACGCAAAATCCGGGAACATAACACCCGTATGACGGAAACTAGGGCGGCAAGAGTGGAACAAAGCACCAGGCATAAGGCCGAGTCTTCCACCCTTTACCAAGTATATAGATGCATTAATTAAATAAGAGATATTGTGATATCCCAACATAATCCTATCCACCATGGGGCAATCTTCAACTTCACCTGCAACTAACAATGCTATAAGAGGGGCTGAGCAAAGCGACAACATAGCCAAGCAACGGTCTGCTAGGAAGGGTGAAAAGGTTAGAGGCTGACATGGCAATTTGGGAGGCTTGAAGAGCAAAAGATAGGTAGCGCAGCATAGCGATAGAACGAAGCAACTAGCATAGCGATGATAGTAATGAGATCCAAGGTAGCGGTCATCTTGCCTGAAATCCCGCTAAGAAGAAGAACGAGTCCATGAAGAAGATGAAGCCACAAAGGCGAAGCAAGCGTAGACGAATGAATCCTCACGATCGCAACGAAATGGGAACTATCGAGAAGAAGCACACAACATAGTAAACACACCACACATGAACAAGGCATGATGCTCAACCAAGCATGATGCATGACAAAGCTACATGAAGCTACTCCTGGTAAGAGATGATGCAAACAAGAACAACACATCAAGACAAATTTAACGGAGGCCGGGAACAACATATAACAATTCCGGTAAGTCCTCATATGCAAATTTCGAAATTGGTCCAGAGCTGAATAAACATTATGTTCAAGTTGTTAAACAGCAAGTTAAGATGCACCAAGATGATCTACACGAGATTCTAGTCAAGTTACACATAAAGTTTATTTAATTTGGAGCTACGGCCTAGAAGATATGAGCAAAACATTAAACATGGCATTGATGCAAAATGCATACAAACATCAAGCAAACACTCTCAAAACATGGATGCAACATGATAATATGAAACTACATGCAAATCTAAGCAAGTTTCATATAGAGCACACTCAAAACGGAGCAACAGTTCAACACATACACACTATACAAGACATAACAATCTGTTCAAAACAGCGACTAGGCATATTGCAAGCATCAAAACAACATACTACGGCACCTCAACATGACAACAAAAGGCATGGACATGATGTAAAGGTAAAGCATTACAAAACATGTACACTAAGCTATCTCCAGAAACTACTAGAACATGCTCAAAAGGACATGGCAAGATTGCAAATAATAACAGTTTCAGACTTATCAAAAAATAACATCAGGTTGCAATGTTTAGAGCTATCAAACAACATGTTACAGAAACTTATCATGGCAATCAAAGGCATGGCATGAATCTAATAATTGCATAGAACAAAAGTCCTTTACTGACCATGAGCCAAAAAGGATCCGAAGATATGATAGCACCCATGTAAACATAGCAAGTTATATGACAGATTCATACATGGCAGGAACAACAATAAGTAGGCATGTTGGTGAGCTTGAACCACTCACCACAGAGCAAAACACGGCATGGCAAGGAAAACAACAGTAAGAATATATGTTTAAGAAGCTAAGCATGGCAAGATCAAGTTCATAGGATGCATGGATCACTAAGAAAGCTCATGACAAAACTGAACTTAAAGTTAACAGGCTGGCAACAACATTATTTAGCAGTTTGAGAGCAAGATATGAACAATCTACAGCAATCTATAAATGCAACCAGGGCATTGGATGGATAGAGCATGACATGTATAACAAATCATCCTTAGTGATCATCTCCAGATTATGCGTAGAATGACTAGTAGCAGCAGGTTTACATAGCATCACGAAATAACAGAATCAGCCTAGCAAAACAGCAACAACAAGTACCCTACTTAACAAGCTTGATGCACTCAGTACAAGACTCACAAAAATACATGGATAGCACCTCTGTATAGATGGCATGATGTAGTTCAAAACACATGTAGGCATCAACCTCATAGGATGCACACATCGAACATGGAAAAAAATGACAAATGAGCATGTTCTGTTAACAGACAACAGACAACATTATATAGCACTCTTGCAACGATGATTCAGGCATAAAGATGAGCTCAAATGAACATGGTGCAATGGAATGAAATGTAGAGCATCTCACCACGAACATTTTTACATATAACACGCACGAAACAGAGCAGTATGCAGCAAGTTATGGCAGGTCAAAGGGGGCACCAGAATATGCAAAATTATGGGGACTTAGGGATTTTCGGGGTCAACCTCCAGTTTTGCACGGACTTCGAGGTGAGGCGGAGAGCTCGCCGGAGTTTGTGTTGGAACTAGCAGGGCGCGGCCGGAGGAGTCCCGTGACGGCGACTCCGGGCAGGGCTCGACCGGATCCCGCCGGATCCGGGCCGGAGAGGGTCGGCGGGGCGAAGAGGAGGACGAGGCGAGGCGAGGTGGACCGGGAGGCGGCGCCCTCCGGCGACCTTCCGGCGAGGTCGGGCGACACGGAGGCGGGGCGCACGGCACGGCAGAGGCGCGGGCGAGGGCGCGGGCGCACGGGCGCACGGGCGCCTGCGGAGAGGCGAAGAGAAACCGCGGCAGCGCGGCGGGAGGCGGCGGCGCTCGGGAGGCGAGGCCGGCGGCATGACAGGCGTCGCGACCGGAACGGAGGGGCGACGTAGGGCGCGGGCTCCGGACGGGCGGTGGCGGGCGGCGGCGCGGGCCCCGCGGGCCGGATCTGGGCCGCGCGGGCCCTGGCGGCGGAGACGGCTGCGGGAGCGACTTGGCGAGGCAGGATTGGCCGGGGCGACGGGCGTATGTGTCCTGCTGGGGGCGGACGCGTCCAGCGGCAGAGAGGGAAAAAGCTAGGGTTTCGGGGGGAGAATTCATCCGCGAATTTCGGGGGGAGGGGCATATTTATAGATAGATGGAGCTAGGAGAGTCCAAATGGAGCACGGTTTTCGCCCACACGATCGTGATAGAACGACCGAGAGCATGGAGGGGGTTTAGATGGGTTATGGGCCACTTTGAAAGGGGTGTTGGGCTGCAACACAAAGAAGGCTTTTACGGTTACCCGAGTAACCGCTGGAGTATCAAACGACCTCCAAATGGCACGAAACTTGACAGGCGGTCTACTGGTGCTATACCAAGGCCGCTTGGCAAATCACGGTCCATTCCGAGAATGTTTAACACCCGCTCACAACAGGAGACAAAAAGGGAAAGCCGGAGGACATAGGAGTGTCGGATTGCAAAACGGACAACGGGGAAAATGCTCGGATGCATGAAACGAACATGTATGCACAAAGAGATGCACATGATGACATGACAATATGCAACACGCAAGCAAATGACATGGCAACGATGACGAATAACTGACAGACACCTGGCGCATCGAATCCGGGGCGTTACAACACTCCTCCACTAACAAGAGATCTCGTCCCGACATCTTAGGACCGAGACGGAAGGGAAAAGGGATGATGTGAAGCAAGAACTCAAGAGAAGAAGCAAAGAATCGAGAGCACTCGAGAAGAAGAGGAGAACGACGAAAATGACGAGAATCGAAAACCCACGGAACCAGATAGACTATGAAACCACTCCGGTTGGAACGAGATAAGAAAAGAATAAGACTGAAAGGATTTAGGCAGCACTCCGGCTGAAACATGGAGGAATAGAACATGAGCTTCACAGGATGGAATGACACTTGATGAAGACATGACACAAGACCTCCGAAAAGAATTGAAAGAGTTGAATGAAAAGAACGGAGAAGAAAATGACAACTTGTGCCACGAACGAAATTGAAATCATCTTTAGAAGGAAGGTTTAAACAGAGTTGTTGAGAAAATCAACAATGAAAAGAATAAGCTTGTTGTGGTCTTATAAGTAATGTCTCAAGATCATAAGGTATTAACCGGACACAAACGGAAATGATCGGATAGCTTAGAAGAACGAAGAAATGCAAAACTCCACTTCAAAAGAATTCGGAGAATTAATTGCACTTTGATATGCAAGAAGAAAGATACTTGAGCTCCACCAACAAAAATCTTGATGAACTCTTGAAGAATAAATGAAAACATGAAGAACCACCCTGAAGAACTCCGGTGACAAAAGGATGACGAGATAAAATTGAAGGATGAAAGAATAAGATGAGCCTTGTGGTGATTTAGATGGAGGTTCCGACGAAATGGCCGAGGAAATTTGAACTCCGGAAAAGAAAAGATGAGAACACTTGGAACTAGAATTTATTCAACAGAAATAAACTCCGAAGGAAAGGATTACTCACTTGGATGAAATAAGAATAAGATTTATTGTATGCTTATCCTTCATCAAATTAAATTGATGACAAGCAATGGATTTTGCATACTACATATTCTTATTGTAAAGGATTAATGGGGGGGGTATAGCACAAAACTTGAGAAAGTCTTCATGAACCACCGGTAGGATTGGAAATAACGAAAGGATTAAAATGATAACCAAGGAAAAGGGATCCGAAGGAACCACCGTAAGAAATAGAAAATGACTGATGAAAGAGAATGAATCACCGGGAAGAATTAGAAGAACCAATATGCAAGAAGGGATTTAGATGCAAAAGAACGAAGAGATATCAAGCTGATTAAAGAATACTTGAACGAAGCACCGGGATAATTGGATAACGGTAGCTGAAATGTGAGGACGAAGAATTTTTTCTGGAACGATGGCCTCCGGTGAAAAGAAAAGGAAAAACAACTTCTGACATACTCCAGATGGGTAAGAAAAGAATATCTGACAAATTGAATAATTCGAGAGGATAATATGAAGCTAGAACCACGAATCTTCGAGAGAACGGGCAATATTTAGAGGAAAAACTCTTCTTCGGTCTTCAAATGACGACGAGAAACACCACCAAAAGTTGTTGAGACACTCCGGGAGAATGAAAAGCGAAGAGGTTGAGTCAACAATGAAAAATAATTTGAAATCAATCTTGGAGAAGGCATGTGACTAATGGAATCCATTCTTACGTCACACTTCCAAAAGGATTTGAGAATATCTGTGGGAAATTAGAAGAGTCAGGTAAGATCCTGGGAAAAGACCTGTGGGTTAGGGCCCACTAAAGAGAAACACCGTTGGAAAGGGATGTTGAACAGATAGATGATACACCGGAACAATTTAAGATATTTGAATGAGGTGACAACCTCGAATTAATGCGAACACAAATGAATCTTCTGATATGTCTTGAACACTCCGGAAGGATAAACTGGCGAGAGGCAAACGAGCAAAGGGAAAACACTTGAGCCGAGGAAAAGAATATAATCACTACCAAAATTAGAATTGAATCCACCGGAGAATAAAAAGAGATGAAGAATGTCGAACGAGACGAGAAGTCACCGGTTGAAACAATTGACGAAAGACTGAAGAGGCTCCATGCGAATGAAATTGATGCTCGAAAGAGACTCGGGCTCCGGGAAGAAGAGGGTGGGAGGGCGGGAAAACAGAGGCAACTTGGAAGAGAGAAACGACGAATAACTTGAAGAGAAGACACCAGTTGAAATAATTGAGGAAAGAAAGCAAAGACTTCGCACGAGTAGGATGGATACTCCATTACGGACTCCGGTTCCAAGAAGAAAAGGGGAGGGCGGGTGGGAAAAGAAGACAACTGAGGATTGAACTTGGCAAAGATGAAGAGGCTCGAGTCAACTTGACGAGAAATGCACCGGATGCAAAGAGCTGAGGAACAACGATCGAAAAACCAGCTGCGTGATCCTAAGAATAATTTGAAGGGGAAGAGGAGTAATTCAAAACACCTACGTCAAGATTTCTCACCAGAGCGACGAAGGGGCTGAGGAGTAAAAAGAATTCCTACTCTCTGATATAACTAGACTCCGAAAATAGTTTTCTTCTAGACTCGACAACGGCCAAACTACACGATCAATCAAGGGGGCTCCTAGGGTCGGTCGAGGCTCTGATACCAACTTGTCACGCCCAATATGCGACCCTATCCAAAAGAACTCGAAGGTCCCACCAAGGATAGACCCGCATATTGAAACGCTTTTGCAAGGTGGATATCATTACATCAACATTTCATAATAGATGGGGATACATACAAAAGGCATACAATGCCACATGAATACAACATCATCATACATAAGAGCAACATCCGACTACGGATGAAACACAAACAGAAACTCAACGACATCCACCCTGCTAGCCCAGGCTGCCGACCTGGAACCTATCCCCTGATCGAAGAAGAAGCAGAAGAAGAACTCCAAAACAAGTAAACATCGCTCTCGCGTCATGATCATCGCATAACCTGTACCTGCAACTGTTGTTGTAGTAATCTGTGAGCCACGAGGACTCAGCAATCCCATTACCATGGGTATCAAGACTAGCAAAGCTTAAAGGGAAAGGAAGGGGTAAAGTGGTGAGGTTGCAGCAGCGACTAAGCATGATATGGTGGCTAACATACGCAAATAAGAGCGAGAAGAGAAGCAAAGGAACGGTCGTGAAGCTAGCAATGATCAAGAAGTGATCCTGAACTCCTACTTACGTCAAACATAACCCAAAACCGTGTTCACTTCCCGGACTCCGCCGAAAAGAGACCATCACGGCTACACACACGGTTGATGCGTTTTAATTCGGATCTGGTGTCAAGTTATCTACAACCGGACATTAACAAATTCCCATCTGCCACATAACCGCGGGCATGGCTTTCGAAAGATAATACCCTGCATGGGTGTCCCAACTTAGCCCATGATAAGCTCTCGCGATCAACGAAGGATATTCCTTCTCCCAGGAAGACCCGATCAGTCTCGGAATCCCGGTTTACAAGACATTTCGACAATGGTAAAACAAGACCAGCAAAGCCGCCCGATGCACCGACAATCCCGATAGGAGCTGCACATATCTCGTTCTCAGGGCAACACCGGATGAGACATATTACGAGTAAAACCAGACCTCGAGTTTCCCCGAGGGGGCCCGCAGTCTACTCGGTTCGGACCAACACTTAGACAAGCACTTGCCCGGGGGGGCTAAAATAAAGATGACCCTCGGGCTCCGGAAACCCAAGGGAAAAAGGGCTAGGTGAGGCAAATGGTAAAACCAAGGTTGGGCCTTGCTGGAGGAGTTTTATTCAAAGCGAACTGTCAAGGGGGTCCAATAAATCACCCAACCGCGTAAGGAACGCAAAATCCGGGAACATAACACCGGTATGACGGAAACTAGGGCGGCAAGAGTGGAACAAAGCACCAGGCATAAGGCCGAGTCTTCCACCCTTTACCAAGTATATAGATGCATTAATTAAATAAGAGATATTGTGATATCCCAACATAATCCTGTCCACCATGGGGCAATCTTCAACTTCACCTGCAACTAACAACGCTATAAGAGGGGCTGAGCAAAGCGGCAACATAGCCAAGCAACGGTCTGCTAGGAAGGGTGAAAAGGTTAGAGGCTGACATGGCAATTTGGGAGGCTTGAAGAGCAAAAGATAGGTAGCGCAGCATAGCGATAGAACGAAGCAACTAGCATAGCGATGATAGTAATGAGATCCAGGGTAGCGGTCATCTTGCCTGAAATCCCGCTAAGGAGAAGAACGAGTCCATGAAGAAGATGAAGCCACGAAGACGAACCAAGCGTAGAACGAATCCTCACGATCGCAACGAAATGGGAACTATCGAGAAGAAGCACACAACATAGTAAACACACCACACATGAACAAGGCATGATGCCCAACCAAGAATGATGCATGACAAAGCTACATTAAGCTACTCATGGCAAGAGATGATGCAAACAAGAACAACACATCAAGGCAAGTTTAAAGGAGGCCGGGAACAACATATAACAATTCCGGTAAGTCCTCATATGCAAATTTCGAAATTGGTCCAGATCTGAATAAACCTTATGTTCAAGTTGTTAAACAGCAAGTTAAGATGCACCAAGATGATCTACACGAGATTCTAGTCAAGTTACACATCAAGTTCATTTAATTCGGAGCTACGGCCTAGAAGATATGAGCAAAACAAGTTAAACATGGCATTGATGCAAAATGCATACAAACATCAAGCAAACACTCTCAAAACATGGATGCAACATGATAATATGAAACTACATGCAAATCTAAGCAAGTTTCATATAGAGCACACTCAAAACGGAGCAACGGTTCAACACATACACACTATACAAGACATAACAACAATCTGTCCAAAACAGCGACTAGGCATATTGCAAGCATCAAAACAGCATGCTACAACACCTCAACATGAGAACAAAGGGCATGTACATGATGTACAGGTAAAGCATGACAAAACATGAACACTGAGCTATCTCCAGAAACTAATAGAACATGCCCAAAAGGACATGGCAAGATTGCAAATAATAACAGTTTCAGACTTATCAGAAAATAACATCAGGTTGCAATGTTTAGAGCTATCAAACAACATGTTACAGAAACTTATCATGGCAAACAAAGGCATGGAATGAATCTACTAATTGCATAGAACAAAAGTCGTTTATTGACCATGAGCCAAAAAGGATCAGAAGATATGATAGCACCCATGTAAACATAGAAAGTTATATGACAGATTCATACATGGCAGGAACAACAATAAGTAGGCATGTTGGTGAGCTTGAACCACTCACCACAGAGCAAAACATGGCATGGAAAGGCAAACAACAGTAAGAATATATGTTTAAGAAGCTAAGCATGGCAAGAGAAAGTTCATAGGATGCATGGATCACTAGGAAAGCTCATGACAAAACTGAACTTAAAGTTAACAGGCTGACAGCAACATTATTTAGCAGTTGGAGAGCAAGATATGAACAATCTACAGCAAGCTATAAATGCAACCAGGGCATTGGATGGATATAGCATGACATGTATAACAAATCATCCTTAGTGATCATCTCCAGATTATGCATAGAATGACTAGTAACAGCAGGTTTACATAGCATCACGAAATAATAGAATCAGCCTAGCAAAACAGCAACAGCAAGTACCCTACTTAACAAGCTTGATGCACTCAGTACAAGACTCACAAAAATACATCGATTGCACCTCTATAAAGATGGCATTATGTAGTTCAAAACACATGTAGGGATCAACCTCATAGGATGCACACATCAAACATGGCAAAAATGACAAATGAGCATGTTCTGTTAACAGACAGCAGACAACATTATATAGCACTCTTGCAACAATGATTCGGGCATCAAGATGAGCTCAAATGAACATGGTGCAATGGAATGAAATGTAGAGCATCTCACAGCGAACATTTTGACATATAACACGCACGAAACAGAGTAGTATGCAGCAAGTTATGGCAGGTCAAAGGGGGCACCAGAATATGCAAAATTACGGGGACTTAGGGATTTTCGGGGTCAACCTCCAGTTTTGCACGGACTTCGAGGTGAGGCGGAGAGCTCGCCGGAGTTTGCGCCAGAACTAGCAGGGCGCGGCCGGAGGAGTCCCGTGACGGCGACTCCGGGCGGGGCTCGACCGGATCCCGCCGGATCCGGGTCGGAGAAGGTTGGCAGGGCGAAGAGGAGGCCGAGGCGAGGCGAGGCGGACCGGGAGGCGGCGCCCTCCGGCGACCTTCCCGCGAGGTCGGGCGACACAGAGGCGGGCGCGCGACACGGCAGAGGCGCGGGCGAGGGCGCGGGCGCCTGCGGAGAGGCGATGAGAAACCGCGGCAGCACGGCGGGAGGCGACGGCGCTCGGGAGGCGAGGCCGGCGGCGTGACAGGCGGCGGGGCCGGAGCGGAGGGGCGGCGCGGGGCGCGGGCTCTGGACGGGGGCGGCGGGCGGCGGTGCGGGCCCCGCGGGCCGGATCTGGGCCGCACGGGCCCTGGCGGTGGAGACGGCGGCGGGAGCGACTTGGCGAGGCAGGATTGGCCGGGGCGACGGGCGTACGTGTCCTGCCGGGGGCGGACGCGTCCGGCGGCAGAGAGGGAAAAAGTTAGGGTTTTGGGGGGAGAATTCATCCGCGAATTTCGGGGGGAGGGGCATATTTATAGATAGAGGGAGCTAGGAGAGTCCAAATGGAGCACGGTTTTCGCCCACACGATCGTGATAGAACGAGCGAGAGCATGGAGGGGGTTTAGATCGGTTATGGGCCACTTTGAAGGGGTGTTGGGCAGCAACAGAAAGAAGGCTTTTACGGTTACCCGATTAACCGTTGGAGTATCAAACGACCTCCAAATGG
Organism: Triticum aestivum; assembly: GCF_018294505.1. Classification (NCBI taxonomy): domain Eukaryota; kingdom Viridiplantae; phylum Streptophyta; class Magnoliopsida; order Poales; family Poaceae; genus Triticum; species Triticum aestivum. The sequence continues at coordinate 554,819,135 of NC_057801.1, forward strand.
CACGAAACTTTACAGGCGGTCTACTGGTGCTATACCAAGGCCACTTGGCAAATCACGGTCCATTCCGAGAATGTTTAACACCCGCTCACAATAGGAGACAAAAAGGGAACGCCGGAGGACATAGGAGTGTCGGATTGCAAAACGGACAACGGGGAAAATGCTCGGATGCATGAGACGAACACGTATGCAAAATGAGATGCACATGATGACATGAAAAATGCAACACGCAAGCAAATGACATGGCAACGACGACGAATAATTGGCGGACACCTGGCGCATCGAATCCGGGGCGTTACAACACTCCTCCACTAACAAGAGATCTCGTCCCGAGATCTTAGGACCGAGACGGAAGGGAAAAGGGATGAGGTGAAGCAAGAACTCAAGAGAAGAAGCAAAGAATCGAGAGCACTCGAGAAGAAGAGAGGAACGACGAGAATGACGAGAATCGAAAGCTCACGGAATCAGATAGACTATGAAACCACTCCGGTTAGAACGAGATAAGAAACGAATAAGACTGAAAGGATTTAGGCAGCACTCCGGCTGAAACATGGAGGAATAGAACATGAGCTTCACAGGATGGAATGACACTTGATGAAGACATGACACAAGACCTCCGAAAAGAATTGAAAGAGTTGAATGAAAAGAACGGAGAAGAAAATGACAACTTGTGCCACGAACAAAATTGAAAGCATCTTTAGAAGGAAGGTTTAAACAGAGTTGTTGAGAAAATCAACAATGAAAAGAATAAGCTTGTTGTGGTCTTATAAGTAATGTCTCAAGATCATAAGGTATTAACCGGCCACAAACGGAAATGATCGGATAGCTTAGAAGAACGAAGAAATGCAAAACTCCACTTCAAAAGAATTCGGAGAATTAATTGCACTTTAATATGCAAGAAGAAAGATACTTGAGCTCCACCAACAAAAATCTTGATGAACTCTTGAAGAATAAATGAAAACATGAAGAACCACCCTGAAGAACTCCGGTGACAAAAGGATGACGAGATAAAATTGAAGGATGAAAGAATAAGATGAGCCTTGTGGTGATTTAGATGGAGGTTCCGACGAAATGGCCGAGGAAATTTGAACTCCGGAAAAGAAAAGATGAGAACACTTGGAACTAGAATTTATTCAACAGGAATAAACTTCGAAGGAAAGGATTACTCACTTGGATGAAATAAGAATAAGATTTATTGTATGATTATCCTTCATCAAATTAAATTGATGACAAGCAATGGATTTTGCATACTACATATTCTTATTGCAAAGGATTAATGGGGGGGGGGGGTATAGCACAAAACTTGAGAAAGTCTTCATGAACCACCGGTAGGATTGGAAATAACGAAAGGATTAAAATGATAACCAAGGAAAAGGGATCCGAAGGAACCACCGTAAGAAATAGAAAATGACTGATGAAAGAGAATGAATCACCGGGAAGAATTAGAAGAACCAATATGCAAGAAGGGATTTAGATGCAAAAGAACGAAGAGATATCAAGCTGATTAAAGAATACTTGAACGAAGCACCGGGATAATTGGATAACGGTAGCTGAAATGTGAGGACGAAGAATTTTTTCTGGAACGATGGCCTCCGGTGAAAAGAAAAGGAAAAACAACTTCTGACATACTCCAGATGGGTAAGAAAAGAATATCTGACAAATTGAATAATTCGAGAGGATAATATGAAGCTAGAACCATGAATCTTCGAGAGAACGGGCAATATTTAGAGGAAAAACTCTTCTTCGGTCTTCAAATGACGACGAGAAACACCACCAAAAGTTGTTGAGACACTCCGGGAGAATGAAAAGCGAAGAGGTTGAGTCAACAATGAAAAATAATTTGAAATCGATCTTGGAGAAGGCATGTGACTGATGGAATCCATTCTTACGTTACACTTCCAAAAGGATTTGTGAATATCTTCGGGAAATTAGAAGAGTCAGGTAAGATCCTGGGAAAAGACATGTGGGTTAGGGCCCACTAAAGAGAAACACCGTTGGAAAGGGATGTTGAACAGATAGATGATACACCGGACCAATTTAAAATATTTGAATGAGGTGACAACCTCGAATTAATGCGAACACAAACGAATCTTCTGATATGTCTTGAACACTCCGCAAGGATAAACTGGCGAGAGGCAAACGAGCAAAGGGAAAACACTTGAGCCGAGGAAAAGAATATAATCACTACCAAAATTAGAATTGAATCCACCGGAGAAGAAAAAGAGATGAAGAATGTCGAACGAGACGAGAAGTCACCGGTTGAAACAATTGACGAAAGACTGAAGAGGCTCCACGCGAATGAAATTGATGCTCGAAAGAGACTCGGGCTCCGGGAAGAAGAGGGTGGGAGGGAGGGAAAACAGAGGCAACTTGGAAGAGAGAAACGACGAATAACTTGAAGAGAAGACACCAGTTGAAATAATTGAGGAAAGAAAGCAAAGACTTCTCACGAGTAGGATGGATACTCCATTACGGACTCCGGTTCCAAGAAGAAAAGGGGAGGGCGGGTGGGAAAAGAAGACAACTGAGGATTGAACTTGGCAAAGATGAAGAGGCTCGAGTCAACTTGACGAGAAATGCACCGGATGAAAAGAGCTGAGAACAACGATCGGAAAACCAACTGCGTGATCCTAAAGAAAATTTGAAGGGGAAGAGGAGTAATTCAAAACACCTACGTCAAGATTCCTCACCAGAGCGACGAAGGGGCTGAGGAGTAAAAAGAATTCCTACTCTCCGATATAACTAGACTCCGAAAATAGTTTTCTTCTAGACTCAACAACGGCCAAACTACACGATCAATCAAGGGGGCTCCTAGGGTCGGTCGAGGCTCTGATACCAACTTGTCACGCCCAATATGCGACCCTATCCTAAAGGAACTCGAAGGTCCCACCAAGGATAGACCCGCATATTGAAACGCTTTTGCAAGGTGGATATCATTACATCAACATTACATAATAGATGGGGATACATACAAAGGCATACAATGCCACACGAATACAACATCACATACATAAGAGCACATCCGACTACGGATGAAACACAAACAGAAACTCAAACGACATCCACCCTGCTAGCCCAGGCTGCCGACCTGGAACCTATCCCCTGATCGAAGAAGAAGCAGAAGAAGAACTCCAAAACAAGAAAACATCGCTCTCGCGTCATGATCATCGCATAACCTGTACCTGCAACTGTTGTTGTAGTAATCTGTGAGCCACGAGGACTCAGCAATCCCATTACCATGGGTATCAAGACTAGCAAAGCTTAATGGGAAAGGAAGGGGTAAAGTGGTGAGGTTGCAGCAGCGACTAAGCATGATATGGTGGCTAACATACGCAAATAAGAGCGAGAAGAGAAGCAAAGGAACGGTCGTGAAGCTAGCAATGATCAAGAAGTGATCCTGAACTCCTACTTACGTCAAACATAACCCAAAACCGTGTTCACTTCCCGGACTCCGCCGAAAAGAGACCATCACGGCTACACACACGGTTGATGCGTTTTAATTCGGATCTGGTGTCAAGTTATCTACAACCGGACATTAACAAATTCCCATCTGCCACATAACCGCAGGCACGGCTTTCGAAAGATAATACCCTGCAGGGGTGTCCCAACTTAGCCCATGATAAGCTCTCGCGATCAACGAAGGATATTCCTTCTCCCAGGAAGACCCGATCAGTCTCGGAATCCCGGTTTACAAGACATTTCGACAATGGTAAAACAAGACCAGCAAAGCCGCCCGATGCGGAGACAATCCCGATAGGAGCTGCACATATCTCGTTCTCAGGGCAACACCGAATGAGACATCCTATGAGTAAAACCAGACCTCGAGTTTCCCCGAGGGTGGCCCGCAGTCTACTCGGTTTGGACCAACACTTAGACAAGCACTGGCCCGGGGGGGCTAAAATAAAGATGACCCTCGGGCTCCGGAAACCCAAGGGAAAAAGGTCTAGGTGAGGCAAAAGGTAAAACCAAGGTTGGGCCTTGCTGGAGGAGTTTTATTCAAAGCGAACTGTCAAGGGGGTCCAATAAATCACCCAACCGCGTAAGGAACGCAAAATCCGGGAACATAACACCGGTATGACGGAAACTAGGGCGGCAAGAGTGGAACAAAGCACCAGGCATAAGGCCGAGTCTTCCACCCTTTACCAAGTATATAGATGCATTAATTAAATAAGAGATATTGTGATATCCCAACATAATCCTGTCCACCATGGAGCAATCTTCAACTTCACCTGCAACTAACAACGCTATAAGAGGGGCTGAGCAAAGCGGTAACATAGCCAAGCAACGGTTTGCTAGGAAGGGTGAAAAGGTTAGAGGCTGACATGGCAATTTGGGAGGCTTGAAGAGCAAATGATAGGTAGCGCAGCATAGCGATAGAACGAAGCAACTAGCATAGCAATGATAGTAGTGAGATCCAGGGTAGCGGTCATCTTGCCTGAAATCCCGCTAAGGAAGAAGAACGAGTCCATGAAGAAGATGAAGCCACGAAGACGAACCAAGCGTAGACGAACGAATCCTCACGATCGCAACGAAACGGGAACTATCGAGAAGAAGCACACAACATAGTAAACACACCACACATGAACAAGGCATGATGCCCAACCAAGCATGATGCATGACAAAGCTACATGAAGCTACTCATGGCAAGAGATGATGCAAACAAGAGCAACACATCAAGGCAAGTTTAAATGAGGCCGGAACAACATATAACAATTCCGGTAAGTCCTCATATGCAAATTTCGAAATTGGTCCAGATCTGAATAAACCTTATGTTCAAGTTGTTAAACAGCAAGTTAAGATGCACCAAGATGATCTACACGAGATTCTAGTCAAGTTACATATAAGTTCATTTAATTCGGAGCTACGGCCTAGAAGATATGAGCAAAACAAGTTAAACATGGCATTGATGCAAAATGCATACAAACATCAAGAAAACACTCTCAAAACATGGATGCAACATGATAATATGAAACTACATGCAAATCTAAGCAAGTTTCATATAGAGCACACTCAAAACGGAGCAACGGTTCAACACATACACACTATACAAGTATAACAACAATCTGTCCAAAACAGCAACTAGGCATATTGCAAGCATCAAAACAACATGCTACAACACCTCAACATGAGAACAAAGGGCATGTACATGATGTACAGGTAAAGCATGACAAAACATGAACACTGAGCTATCTCCAGAAACTAATAGAACATGCTCAAAAGGACATGGCAAGATTGCAAATAATAACAGTTTCAGACTTATCAGAAAATAACATCAGCTTGCAATGTTTAGAGCTATCAAACAACATGTTACAGAAACTTATCATGGCAAACAAAGGCATGGAATGAATCTACTAATTGCATAGAACAAAAGTCGTTTATTGACCATGAGCCAAAAAGGATCAGAAGATATGATAGCACCCATGTAAACATAGAAAGTTATATGACAGATTCATACATGGCAGGAACAACAATAAGTAGGCATGTTGGTGAGCTTGAACCACTCACCACAGAGCAAAACATGGCATGGAAAGGCAAACAACAGTAAGAATATATGTTTAAGAAGCTAAGCATGGCAAGAGAAAGTTCATAGGATGCATGGATCACTAGGAAAGCTCATGACAAAACTGAACTTAAAGTTAACAGGCTAACAGCAACATTATTTAGCAGTTGGAGAGCAAGATATGAACAATCTACAGCAAGCTATAAATGCAACCAGGGCATTGGATGGATATAGCATGACATGTATAACAAATCATCCTTAGTGATCATCTCCAGATTATGCATAGAATGACTAGTAGCAGCAGGTTTACATAGCATCACGAAATAACAGAATCAGCCTAGCAAAACAGCAACAACAAGTACCCTACTTAACAAGCTTGATGCACTCAGTACAAGACTCACAAAAATACATCGATAGCACCTCTATAAAGATGGCATTATGTAGTTCAAAACACATGTAGGGATCAACCTCATAGGATGCACACATCAAACATGGCAAAAATGACAAATGAGCATGTTCTGTTAAGAGACAGCAGACAACATTATATAGTACTCTTGCAACGATGATTCAGGCATCAAGATGAGCTCAAATGAACATGGTGCAATGGAATGAAATGTAGAGCATCTCACAGCGACATTTTGACATATAACACGCACGAAACGGAGCAGTATGAAGCCAAGTTATGGCAGGTCAAAGGGGCACCAGAATATGCCAAAATTACGGGGACTTAGGGATTTTCGGGGTCAACCTCCAGTTTTTGCACGGACTTCGAGGTGAGGCGGAGAGCTCACCGGAGTTTGCGCCCGGAACTAGCAGGGCGCGGCTGGAGGAGTCCCGTGAACGGCGACTTCCGGGCCGGGGGCTCGACCGGCATCCCGCCGGATCCGGGTCGGAGAGGGTTTGGCAGGGGCGAAGAAGGAGGCCGAGGTCGAGGCGAGGCGGACGGGAGCGGGCGCCCTCCCGGCGACCTTTCGGCGAGCGTTCGGGCCGACACAAGAGGAGCGGGCCGAGGGGCGCGGGGCGCACGGGTGCGCGATGCGCCTGCGGAGAGGCGACGAGCAAAGCCGTGGCGGGCGTGGCGGGAGGCGAGTACCGGGCGGCCGTGACAGGCGGCGGGGCCGGAGCGGAGGGGCAGCGCGGGGCGCGGGCTCCGGACGGGCGGCGGCGCGGGCCCCGCGTGCCGGATCTGGGCCGCGCGGGCCCTGCCGGCGGAGACGGCGGCGGGAGCGACATGGCGAGGCAGGATTGGCCGGGGCGACGTGCGGACGTGTCCTACCGGGGGCAGACGCGTCCGGCGGCGGAGAGGGAAAAAGCTAGGGTTTCGGGGGGAGAATTCATCCATGAATTTCGGGGGGAGGGGCATATTTATAGATAGAGGGAGCTAGGAGAGTCCAAATGGAGCACGGTTTTCGCCACACGATCATGATCGAACGACCGAGAGCATGGAGGTGGTTTGGATGGGTTATGGGCCACTTTGAAGGGGTGTTGGGCTGCAACACAAAGAAGGCTTTTACGGTTACCCGATTAACCGTTGGAGTATCAAACGACCTCCAAATGGCATGAAACTTGACAGGCGGTCTACCGGTGCTATACCAAGGCCGCTTGGCAAATCACGGTCCATTCCGAGAATGTTTAACACCCGCTCACAACAGGAGACAAAAAGGGAATGCCGGAGGACATAGGAATGTTGGATTGCAAAACGGACAACGGGGAAAATGCTCGGATGCATGAAACAAACACGTATGCACAAAGAGATGCACATGATGACATGACAATATGCAACACGCAAGCAAATGACATGGCAACGACGATGAATAACTGGCAGACACGTGGCACATCGAATCCGGGGAGTTACAGGTTTCCCCTCCAACCATTCGTTCGCGGCATCATGTACTATTATGGGATTGATTTTCATGATCTATCTCCCAATTCTTTCCTCAATATCTCGACATTCATCATCGTGTGCGAGGCCTTTCTCCACGTCCCGCCGCACTTTGGCTTATGGTTGAAGGTTTTTAATGTGAAGCCCAAGGTAGTGAGCGGCGAGCATGCCGAATGCGGAGGTGCCATGGTGAGCAAGATGCCCAACGTCACATGGCCAACAGGTGCTTTCAATGATTCCATCAAGGAGTGGCAGCAGTAGTGGTTCTACACCACCGAGCCGCGTGGCAAGGAATAGGCCACCGCCCGAGAGTTCAGATCCGGTGCCCCCCTGCGGCTTACGTCCTGGCCCAAGAAGGGCCTGAACTGGGCTTCGTCTGACGAGCTATCGGAGCTCCAGACGCACGTCCAAGACATGGAAGAAAAGGACATCAAGCTCGTCAATGTAGTCCAGGTGATGTTAGTTCGCCGGATTCTACCTTGTCAACACCGGGCTTGCAATCTATGGGAGTTCGACAGCACCAGACCTTGTCAGAGCTCTTTGGTTCTTCGCATAAGGACATCTAGAAGGTGCTTTTCAAGTCCGGCAAATCATGGCCGGACTCCGCCGAGGACCGCGGGGACCAACTGTCCCGCCCCACAAGTTCGGTAAGTGATCGTTTGTTGACAGTCCGTATGTTTCATTCGCATATTCTTTAAGAAAATGCCTGAAGTGTTTCCCCCAAATTTCCTAGGGCTGGGCGAAGAAGGCGGGGCGGATCTACTGTCCGGCCCCGTTTCCAGAAGAACCGGCCGGCCCACTTCTGACAAAGATGCTGGTCCCGGCGCCTTACAAGGCACAGATGAAGAAGGCCGGAAAGGAGGCCAAGAAGACCAGGGGCAGCCTCCGTCGTCACGGTGCTTCAGACGCAAGATCCGAAGATTCCAATGCCCATCCTCCTCCGAAGAGGATGAGGAGGAGGAAGGAGATGAAACCCCCGCGGGGGGAAGAAAGAAAAGGACGGCCTCCACATCCTTGGAGGCCGAGCCACTTAAGAGGGGGAAAACTTCTCTACAAGAGGAGTCCACCGGCGCCACCGATAGCAGCCCGGAGTGGGATCCCAGGACCGAGCACCTGGTGAACTCGTGAGTATAAAATCTAAACACACTCATGTGTCCAGACTCGTCATGGCATGACATTCTAATCTGAGCCATGCTTTTTTTTCAGTCTGGCGAAGCCCCGCGCCGAACAATCCTCGTCAGAAGATCTGCTGGGTTCGGATGCGATGGAGAGTGGAACACCCCCGAAGGCCTCCTCCTCCAAACATATGAATGAAACCGAGGTTTCGTCCCAGAAGGACCCAGGCCATGGAGGAGGGGAAAAGGTCGCAAAGGCGGTGCCAGGAGGCCATACTTCAGGGACCGGACACACAGAGAAAGCTCTCGTGGGCGTCGAAGGCGGGGATCATCTTGAATCCGGCCCCCAGCCGGACATGATCCTAGAGACCCATAAGGTCCCTGAGTCAGACAGATGGCCTCCGTCAACTAGAGGAGGCATGCCTGCTCCACCGGCCGCCTCTATATAACCAGAGGTGCCAGATACTTTATTGGCGGCGCTGAAAGGTGCCTCCATCGTTGATGAACACCGTGCCCTCATGGGCGCGGTGATTGAGAAGATTCAGTCTGCTGAGAGTGGACTGAATGAATCCTGTATCAACCTCATAAGAGGCTTTGAGGTATGTTTTATGAGTTTTTGGGAGAGTGTCATGGTATAGATAGCAGCCCCTGATACACTGTTCACTGAAAGAAATAACCGAACAGAGGATCACATTCATGCTCGCAGGAGACTCACTTGATGACATCTATCACTCTTTTTAATCATCAGGCATCAGTAGCGACTGCCGCCTCTCATGCTGCGGAAGTATCCGGACTAAGGCATAGTTTGGAGCGGGCCGAAGGAGAACTTGGCCAAGTGAAGAGAAATCTGGAGGATAATCAAGGTATGTAGAAACCTTGTTTATGTAGCACAAATGAAGAAGTGTGCATGATGAAAATATTTTTATAATGTGCTCTAGGAGCGACGGCTGAAATTGAGGCTCTCAGGAAGGCTGTGGCCGAAGCCGAGAAGAAGGCAGCCGCAGAGCAGGCTCTTCATGAGAAACATGAGGCCAGAGTTATTGAGGTTGAGCGAGAGCTTCAAGAGGTCGTGCAGAAATGCGAGACCTTGGAGCAGAGTTTAGCAGGGAAGGAATCCGAACTCTCCCAGGCTCGCCAAGCCGTAAGTGATGCCCGGGTGGGAGGCCCAAGGTGCCCTGAAGGAATCCAGGAGGCGAGGAAGATTGCGGCTGGTAAGGCTTTTTCTGTACAAAGTGAGTATTTGAAAGGAGAAAATCAAGTTGAGAGTTTAAATTCTGATTTCTCCAGGGGTATTTGCGGAGCTGCCACGCAGCATATCTGATGCCGCCCAGTTCTACCGAGCTGAAGAGAGGAATACTACAGATAAACTGATGCGGAGCATCCTATGGACATCACCATGTCTAGAGTTCGTTTGGCAAGTGACACGTGCCACATCTACTTCACATACATAAAGGTGAATCATCTCCTTTACACGTGTTCACTTGACCCCTTTGAGGATGGCATACTACTTGACATTCCTTCCGTGTGCATTCATAGGTATTGTCGGAGCTTCAAACATAGCGAGGACGAGTTCATGCGGAAGAGAACATCTACACCATCCAAGAGGGAAGCCTGGAAGCGGAGAAGGAAGCGCCAAGAAGAAGGCAGCAGCTCCCAGACGACCCCGTGCACACGGGCCTCTCCGACCCCGTGCCCACGGGCCTCCCAGGCTGACGGTCCTGAAGACCCCATGCGCACGTGCGTGTACCGTGCCCACGGGACCCCCGTGTCCACGGGCCTCACGGACCCCGTGCGCACGGGCCCTTGCGTCCGGTCCCTGGATACCCCGTGCGCACGGGCTCCACTTACCCCGTGCATACGGGGCCCCCTGTGTGATGTTACGAGCTTGGCCCTTGTTTTACCATTTTGCCCCCACTTACCCCTCTCTTTGCCTAGGACTATATATACTCCTTCATCTCCTCCATTTAGACTTAGCAAAGTAGTTGATACACATTTGTGAGCTTTGCTCCATGGATCCACTCCACTAGGAGATCAAGACCTCCTCTTGGAGTGACCAAACATCAAGACCTCCTTCTTGGGGAAGGATCCCAATCATAGGATCATCAAGCCCTCATCTCCTCCATAGGATTTGAGATGAACTCTACCATGTATCTTATTTCCCTTTGTTGTTCATGTACCTTGTGGATCTTATGTGTTTGATTGTCTAGTGGATGTGTGATTTGACTTGTTCTTGAGTGTTCCTCTTGTTTTCCCTCCTTTGTTCATCTTGTTCTTGGGGATTCCACCTCCAATTCGTGAAAGATCTTCTCTATAGGGTTCCATCCTACATCATATGGTATCATGAGCCATGGTTTCTCACGAAATTGGAGCCCCACTCTTTGTTTTCTAGCCTAGTTTTGTGTGATTTCGTCCTAAATTAGAAAATTCCCCACAAAAAATACCCCCAAATTTTTTTGTGATTTGTTGGTTTGATGAGATTTTGTTGGATTTGATCCATGGATTTGGTGTTTAGCAAGTAGATCCACCCCTTTACCATCTTCCCCTACCTTCCATCCCTCGAATTTGACCTCACCTTGGTTTTTCCCCACGGATCCGGAGCTGTTCATCCGCTCCTCGAGGACCCCGTGCACACGGGCCATCGGGACCCCGTGTGCACACGGGACCCCCGTGCACACGGGCCAGCCAGATCCCGTGCGCACGGCCCATCCAGTGTGTTCCTTCGACCTCCCTTCGTCCTCCATACCACTCCCTGCCCCCACCTCAACCCCAGCCACGAGATCCATCCATTTGGAGCCCAAATCGCCAAGAAATCCGCCAAACCCGCGAGTCCCAGGTGACCCCGTGCCCTCGGTACGTGTACCGTGCGCACGGGACCCCGTGCCCCCGGCCCCTAAACCCCGTGCGCACGGCCCTCCCAGAAATAGCCGCGTGCAGTCCACTGTTTTGCCCATATCTTCCACATCCGGAGTCCGATTTTCGCATTCTTTAGCTCGTTGAGTAGCTATTGACATCCCCCATTCACCTAGATAGGTTCCATCACCATTTGACCCCATCAAAATTTTGACATTTTGGCATCTTTGCCTAGGCCTTCCACCATATCATCCGCAAAAACCACCATAGCCTTCTGCAACGTAACCCATTTTACTCCATTGAGCATTTGTGGTTGTTTGAGTGGTGACGTGAGTCTCCTAAGGTGTTTCGGCTACTTAGGGACATTTTCTTCTTCACAAACCACCACTACCACATTGCCATTTCCACTTCCACCATTTGACATTTGTCATTTGAGATTTTGAGTTTGCTGTTTTTTACCGTTTCCTAAGGTGTTTCGGCTACTTAGGGACGGTTCTACATCATCTTGGTATCTACATCAAGAACACCGCTACTCATCATCGCAAAGGACGGTAACCTCGACGACACCATTGTATATTCCCTTGCAATTGCATTGTTAACCCCTAGCCCATTTTGCGTCACTTACCTATCGAGACTAGCCATTTGAGTATTGCCGGCAATGTTACTTGTGCACATTAGTGATCCACCAGTCCATTGCATACATACCATATAATATTGGTATCATATCATCCATTGTGTCATAATATCGTTCCCGCATATACACAATAGCTATCTTGGTTTGTGCATTGTGCAAAAGTGGCCATTGAAAAAAAGATTTAGCAAAAGAGAAAGCTCGTGAGCAAGTGCCATAGCATCATACCCCATTGCACATAAGATTGTCATATCCGATCATCTTGGATCATCTTGAGAGAAACACCGGGAACCATACATACATAGCATACTTGGGATAGAAGTTTATCCATTTTGCATCTTATAGGTTGTGCACAAGTGTCGTATCCGCCTATTGAGCAATCGTGCTAGCGTCTCTCTTGAGTTGTGCAACACGAGCGTTTTCCGTGGACTCCACATTTTGTGCTCATTCCTTGGTTGCACGACCCCATTTATCTATCCGTGTGTGTGTTTCCGTGTACCCATTTGCTATTGGTCTACTTGTTTACTTGCGAATTTGTGAATCTTTTCCAACATTATTGACTCTTGCTAAAATTTTGCATCAAATTTTTGTGCCACTATCCTCAGCGAGCTCTACCATAAGCCTTTACTTGTAGGTGTGAGTGAACAAGTCCGGTACCAATTCCACTATTCTTTCATTTCACATTGAGTGATACAAGATACATCCTCAACTTTGGGAAAAGGTAACTCGGTATTGTTTATCTCATTTCCTACTCACCTTTGCTCGAGTCTTGCGATGGATAGGCAAGGCATTTCCTCTCCGGTCTACGACAACAACGACGGCGTGAACAACTACATCACCAAAGCGTCCATCTTCGGACTACAACACGAAATGCAAGGAGCACAATCCACCTTGCAAGAGCGCATCGAGAACCTCTCCATCGACATTCATCTCTCCGAAGCAAGGAAAAGGGACTACATCGACAACAAGCTTGCCGCACAAAAGGAGGACCAAGATGCGAGGATGGAAGAGATTAGAGCCTTGATCAAGTCATCTTCCACTTCGTCATCTTCAAGACGGCGATGTTCAAGCCACAAGTCTTCGGAGCGCAAAAAAGATGTAAGCGCAAGTCGTCCAAGTCCACATCTACATGGAGACCACCATCACGTTCGTGATCAACATCGTCATGAAGGGCAAGTCACATCCAAGCATCATGTGCACGACGACGACGAACGACATCTCCTACGAGCTCAAGCACGACAACGACATCATCATCATGAAGATGCTCCACAAGCGCAAATGCACAAGTCCCAACAAGCCCTACTTCACGCCAAGTCGAAGCTTCATAAGCACACGAGAAGACCGCGAGACGAGCACCACCAAGACGGCGCTACGGCTACACCAACCACTTTGGCATCTTCGCCAAGTGCTATCGAGGCATCTTCGCCTTTGGACGTACGGCATCTTCGCCTACTTCCCACGAGTACGCCTACAACGACTTCCTCAAGTACAAGGCGACGATCTACGAGCGAGGGCGACACTTCCATCTTCGGAAGCCCCTCAAGGATGATGGCCGAGCATGGGAAACTCCCTTAGGTCATGGAGACGAGCTACGAGGTGCCACATCATATGGGCCTCCAACACCAAGACGGCGACAAGAAGGTCGAGCAAGGGCCATCCCCTTCGACCACGGCGATAGGAGTTGAGCATGGAGACATTTGCACCTACATCTCTCCGACACCCACATATGTCGAGATGCCACATTTGCCATGTGAGGAGAGCCACCACCACATGAGTGACATGAGTGACTCCACCATATATGACATTGAGTGCATTTCCTATGAGAGGATGAGTGTGACCACCACTAGCCCCACACATGAGAGCATGCCACACATCCTATGTGAGGTTGAGCGCTATTTGAGTGACTCCACCAACCATACGAGTGAGAGCATCCAAGAGGGAGTGAGTGAGGTAGTTGACACGGCATGTGAGGCCACCATGATTTCTAATGACTTAACCTCTACTCCTAGTGTGTTTTCTTCTTTGGTGCTAGGTCTCCTACATGACGACATGCCTACCATTGATGAGTACATACCTCCTATGGAGACGACGATGGCCATGATGGACGATGATGCACCCCCCACATGGTTCCATCAAGATGAAGATGACAACAAGACGATCTTCAACGCCTCATCTACAACACACGAGCGATGCTCCAAAGGTAACATAGGTGATGGTGCTTCTCTTGTCCCACTAGTGGACTCTCTTGACATCGATTGCTCTCATGATGTTGACCCACCTATTACCATGCTTCATGCTAGTGAAAGTTCTTCATGCCTTGCCTTACCTATTTATGATGAATATGATGATGAGCATGTTGAGTTGCCTAGTTGTGATGCTATGCTTCATAGGATATCATGTGAAAATTCTATTGGTCACATCATGTTTGACAATCCATTGAACTTGTCATATGCTATGAGTGAGATCTCCCATATTGCATCATTTCAATATCAACATAGTAACTATGCATACCCCATTAAAATAAATCCCATTTGCACTTATGGCATAGATGACGAGATGATGGTCATTGGCTTTTGCTTCTCTTGTGATGATATTGCCATGCTCCCTTTACATGATTTTCGCAATTCATCTACTATGCCATGCCATGATCACATTGCTCCAAATATGCATTGTTTTAGATGTTGTCAATATTCTCCATGTGATGTTTCCACTAATGCTCATGAGGAGACCCCCATAGTTTCCTCATACATATTAGGAGATCTTGATACATTTCATACTTTGCATGATTCCCATGATAGTGCACACCATATGCTCCCCATGAATAAACACGCTTTTGATGTGCCATATACTTGTTTGCTCAATTTGTGTCCCCATCGTGTCATACATAACAACTATTCTTTCATAATGGATGACATGTTCATATACCATGCCTCAAATTTCTTTGAGCATTGCTTATCTTGTGCTAACTCACACGTGCACATACACATCATGATGGATGATGTGTACATTTACCACGCGCACACTTTCTTTGGATTGTGTCTCTTTTGTGTAGGTACCCATGAATACTTGTCAACCTCTCAATCCCATGAGTTGACGAAACGAGATCTTGAGAGCAATGACGCTTTGGGACCCAATGGACTATCCTTACCACCGTCCCCTTTGCGCAAGGACTACGCGCAACTCCTCTACTTGGCTCTCATACGGCTATGGGGCATTTACCACTTGTCACATTATGCTCATTTTACCGTGTTCACTTTGCATGCTATGATTGCTTCTATGCCTTTGCCATGCAATTGTGACCCTTGCTTGCATCTACCCATGTTTCATCATTATGCTACTTCTATGTGTATTTGCATGCTTGGTAGAGATCCTTGTTGCTATTGCCATGTTTATCATGTGCCCCATGCTATTGATGCTTGTTGTGTTGGGAGAGTCATGATGCCACATTGCTATTTACATATGGCCTCTCGCCAATACATTCATATCATTCTACTCATATCTTGCTTTCATGCTTGTGCGATGACATGTGAATTATTCATGCCCACTATTTGCACACATGACATGCTTACCATGATTCCTCCTAGTATGTTGCATCTTCGCACTACTAGCTTGCTTGACTTGATTACCTCACATGTTGAACAATTGCTCTTTCTATTGTGTTGAGTGCCACGATATCTTCACTACACCCTATGCACGTTATGCTTGGATTGTCTTGCACTTGCCCCATGTGTTTAGACATTTCACTATACTTGGTGTTGTGAATGATTCCTATGCATACCATAGACCATTTGTTGAGCACTTTGTGCATTCTTGCTATGACCTTGAGGTAGATGCTTGTTCAATTGTCACACATATTTGCATCTCGACCTCCCATTTGCATGCTTGTTTCCATGATATCCTTGATTGTGCTCAATTAATATGCTCAAATGCCATGCCACAATTCTTTGTCAAACCATATGCTATGCTTGATGACAACACTTGTTGGGTGAATCACCTCTTGAATGCTTGGTTTTGTTTTTATGACAACCACATTTGTTTTTCCAAGTGCTTGTTATCTTTGCTACTTTTGAAGGAATTACAAGACGGTGCGACATTGGAGAGTGCCCATTTGGAACTACAAGATGACGAATGCTTGGTGATCGTCCACTTCTACATGACGCCATCATCTCTTTCCCATGGTGATTTGGATTTTGATCCGAGGTCGGATCTTTCCCAAGGTGGAGGGGATGATGCGGAACATCCTATGGACATAACCATGTCAAGAGTTCGTTTGGCAAGTGACACGTGCCACATCTACTTCACATACATAAAGGTGAATCATCTCCTTTACATGTGTTCACTTGACCCCTTTGAGGATTGTAACGCCCCGAGACCGATGCTCCAGATGCCTTCTATTTATTTTTGTTGTTTCCATGATTGTCATAATAAATGGTTGCATCATCATGCATGTGTTATTTGTTTTTCTCACTTTGTGCATTCCATCTTCATGTATGTTGCCATATGCATTTGCATCCATCATGTTCATGATTGCTTGCTTGCTTGTGAGGTTTCTTTTATTATTATTATTTGCATCATGCATTCGTCTCCATATGATTGTTGTGCTTGTTTTCTTTTACTTGTTCATGTGCATTGTGAGATTCATCTTGTTACTTTACTTGCGCTATGTATGTGTTGATATTCCTACCACTTGTTTCCTCTCTCAACCTATCAATGCACCATCTTCTCCTCCTTCCTTCTTCTTTCTTTCATTGTTGCAAGTGACATTTTTCTCCTCCATAAATGTCCAATATTTTCCTATAAATATTAGACCATGTACTAAACCTCTCTGTCCAAATTCATGATATATTAAGTTGATTTGGTTGGGTTAAAAAATGGCTCAAGTCTGAATTTAATTCAAACTTGAATTATTTTTCTGTCCTTAAAAGTGCCCAAAGCAATTTATCAAAATTCTGCACAAATTCTGGACTCCAGATATATTCTCATATCTCTCTCATGCCTTCCCTTTATCCCTGAGCTTTTCTCTCTTATTTTCTGTTTGAGGAAATTGAGAAAAGAAAGAATAAGAGGGAGAGAGAGAGCCCAGCTTCCAGCAGCAGAATGCAGTCCAGCACCAACACAGCAGTGCTGCTCCAGTCGAGCCGCGGCCCATCTAGCCCAGCCCCGCAGCCCACCAATCACCTCCCTGGTAAAATTTTCCCCATGGCCAGCCAATCACCCCGCCGACCCCACCTGCCAGCGACCCGTCTCCCTCCTTTTCTTCTTCCTCCCTCTCTGTCTCTCACGGTGAAAACCAGAGGGAGCACATGGCCACCGTGGCCACGGCACCGCGCCAGCTCCTCCTATAAAACCCCCGCTCCTAGTCCTAGGGTTCCTTCCCTCCCCCTCTTTCCTCCTCTGCCGCCGCCACAGGTAAGGGGGCACCCACGCGCCTGCTTCCCCTCCTTCGTGGCCTCCCCTCCGTCGTCTACTCGCTCGAGAACACTGCCCCGAACCCATTCTGACAACGAGCCGTGCCCAAGGATTGCCAAGTCCGGCTACCTTCCCGTCGCCCTCTTCTTCCCCTGCTTCCTCTGCTTCATGGACACGAGGACGCCGCCCCAATCAGCGCATCTTCTCGCCGTCCCCGTTCACCTCCCACCTCATACAACTTCAGCAGCACCCCCTCGGTGAGCAGCCGTTCCTCCCAACCCCTCTTCGGATCGATTTTGTCGCTGTGGCCGCCGATCCCGTCGCGTCCGAGGCCGTGTCCGCCATGGACGACCATGGCAGCGGCCCTAGCTCATGTTCTAGCCTCTGCTTGCCTCACCTTTGCATGCATCCTCTCAGGCACTCAATCACATAACACACGCGCATCTCGCTCGCGAGCCCCGTTGCCTGCTTCGACCTGTAACCACCATGACCGAGCCAAGCTCCTGCTCGTACTCGGTTTCCAGTACCCGTAGCCTTGTATGCGCATGCCCGCAGCAGCCGCCGCTTGGTTCACCTGCACGCACACCCTTTTTCGCACACCCGCTGATGCCTAGCTGCAGAGATCGGCGTCACGTTCGCTCGCCGTTGCCGTGAGCTTTCTCGGCGTAGCCATGGCTGAAGCTCGCCACTTCTGTTATTTGGATATCAAGGAAGCCACCTCCTTAATAGGCAACCCACGCAGTAGCCAAACTGGATGGCCTTCCCCTTTGTTACCCAGGCGACCAGGGATCAAATCCCCACGGCCGCACCTTTTGTTTTCACCAATTTTTGGCTCACTTAGATCAAGCCCTTGTTCTTCTTCATATCGGGCCTAGCCCCTCTCCTATCACCATAACATTTGTATCGTAGTGGTATTCAGATTGTGCATTGATCCAGCAGGTCTGGGGTTCGAATCCCAGGCAATCCCCTTTTGTTTCATTAGTTTGTTTTGATGTTCTTGTGTTCCCAGCCGCATAAGAGCAATGTTCATTTGCGGCCGATCCCCCTTTGTATCACAAATACTAACCTAGCCCGGTGGTTCCTCCCTCGTGCACACATCCAGGAGGACCTGGGTTCGATACCTAGGCGCCCCAATTTTTGCACTGTTTTTTTTCGTTTACTGTTGCACACACACACCCATAGCCGGTTGGGCCCGATTCCAGTTCTGGGCCCCTGCACTATGTTGCTTCTGGCCCGCGTATGTGTTTTTTTCCTGCTGTGTGGTTTTAGCATTTTCCAGTGCATGCATATTTACAAAAATGCCATCATTTTGAATTGTGCATAGCTAAATATCCATGCATCCAAATAGATCATGTCATATATGTAAAATGCTTAGAATTTCATCTAGTTTCACTTTATGCCACTTTCATCCATGTTTAAAATGCTTAAACTTGTTGTTTGCTTTATTTTTGCATAAGTGCCATGTTAAAATGATTTATTTCATAACTAAATAACCGTAACCCCAATTTTAATAAACTTTATATGTAAATGGGGTGGAAAAATGCATAGATTATCATGGTGAATTTACTTTGCATGTTTAACAACTCTAAACTATGTTTTAGGGCAGAACAGTACCAAATTCATAATTTGCATATGGGGATTTTTCCGGAATTGTTGTTTGTTGTTTCGGCCTCATTTAAACTTGCCTAGATAGTTAGTTTACTTATGCTTCACCTCTTGCCATGTTTAACAACATTTAATATTGTTTGGTAGCTTAAACGAGATTAAACTAAATATGTCAATGTGGTGTTTCGTCAATATGCAACTCATTGCATATTGAGCTCCACTTAACTTGTAGTGTTGTTTGTTGCATTTTGCCATGCCATGCCTCATTAAACCGGACATGCATCATATTTGTTTGTGCATCATGCCATGTTTATGCTTGTGCATTTACCATGTTGTTTGCTTCTTTCCGGGTTGCCTTCGGTTTTGTTCCGGAGTTGTGAGGATTCGTTCGACCATGTCTGCTTGTCTTCTTCACGGACTCGTTCTTCTTCCTAGCGGTATTTCAGGCAAGATGACCGCTACCCTGGATCTCACTACTATCATTGCTATGCTAGTTGCTTCGTTCTACCGCTATGCTGTGCTACCTATCACCTGTTTATCAAGCATCCCAAATTGTCATGAACCTCTAACCTTTGACACCCTTCCTAGCAAACCATTGCTCGGCTATGTTACCGCTTTGCTCAGCCCCTCTTATAGCGTTGTCAGTTGCAGGTACAGGTTACGCGATGATCATGACGCGAGAGCGATGCTTGTTTGCTTGAGTTCTTCTTCTGCTTCTTCTTCGATCAGGGGATAGGTTCCAAGTCGGCAGCCTGGGCTAGCAGGGTGGATGTCGTTTGAGTTTCTGTTTCATCCGTAGTTCGGATGTTGATCTTATGTATGATGTATTGATGTTGTATTCGTGTGGCATTGTATGCCTCTTGTATGTATCCCCATCTATTATGTAATGTTGATGTAATGATATCCACCTTGCAAAAGCGTTTCAATATGCGGTTCTATCCTTGGTGGGACCTTCGAGTCTCTTTAGGATAGTATCGCATATTGGGCGTGACAAGTTGGTATCAGAGCCTCGACCGACCATAGGAGCCCCCTTGATTGTTGGCCGTTGTTGAGTCTAGACAAAAACTATTTTGAGTCTTAGGATTATATATATCGGAGAGTAGGATTCTTTTTACTCCTCAGCCCCTTTGTCACTCTGGTGAGGACTCCTGACGTAGATGTTTTGTCTTTCCTCTCCTCAAATTTCACTATTTTTTTAGGATCACGCGGGTATCTTGGAATCGTTCCAATGGTTTTGTGACGAAAACATTGTTCTTGGTGCCTCCTGTCTATTATGTGGCATTGACCCGGGGAGTTGAGCTCCGAGGTGTTGTCCTCACAATTTTATCGTTGTAGTTCTAGAATACCTGAGTTTTGCCGACATCAAAAATCTCTTTTATGTAGTTGTTGGTGAGATAACCTCGATGCCACCCAATACTGGGGAGTTCGGGAGTATTGCCATAGCTCGTATAACGGATGCTTTTCGAAGGTTGAGGTACACGATTTCCGGAGTTTTCTTGGTTATGTGTTGACGGATGGATACAGCTGGATGTAGGTATTGTTAGTTTGGGTGAGATATATTGCTTCCCCTGTATCCCCAACACCAGATTGCATAACCAGAAAGTTTCGGGAGTTTTATAGGTGGGAATTCCAGTAGCTCCTAGAATATCTTTCCGACAGATGCATGATATGGGATTGGGTAAATCTCTATCATATGTATTTGTTCTGGCTTATTCTGCAAGCCAAATCCTTTGTTTTGTTTTATTTATGGTATTCGAGTTGCTTCGAAGTCAAGTGTTGATCCATACCTTTCCTAAACGGTGTTCTCATATTTCTATGTGAATTCTAATCCTTCTTGATCACTGAGGTTATCATGTCAACTCTTTTCCAACCGGTGTGTTTCTCTTCAAGTGGATCCGATCATTTCAACATTTGCGAGATCAATTCTAAGTTTTCTCAACGGTGTTTGTTTCATCCGTCCCAAGTTGTCCTTGTTTTCCCGCCCTCCCACCCTTTTTCTTCAAGGACCCAGATTTCTTAATCAAGTATCCATTTATTCATGTGAAGTCTCTTCACTCTTTTCAATCAATGTTCTTATTCGGTGATTCTCAGGAAGATACTAACAGAGCTTTGAGTTCATCATTCTTCATTCTCGTATTCTTCTCCGGTGGATTTAATTCAAGTTTTCAGTGTTGATCATATTCCTTTCCTCGTGTCAAATGCTTTCTCATGCCGGTGCACCTCTCAATCACTCACCTCTTGCTATTCATTTGTTCCAGAGTGTTGAAGATATCTCAGAAGATTTGTGTTTCCATTCTTAATCTGTTCAAGCTATTTGGAGGTTGTTATCCCATTCAAGCCATTTAATTCTACTGGTGCAATCTTTATTTCAAGCAATCCTTCAACGATGTTTCTTTCGAGTGAGCCCTAACCCACAGGTCTTTTCCCAGGATCTTACCTGACTCTTCTAATTTTCTCGGAACTATTCTCAAATTCATTTCAAAGTTTGACGTAAGAATGAATTTTCATCAGTCACATGCCTTCTCCAAGATCTTTCAAATTCTTTTCATCGTTGGTTCAACCTTTCTATTTTTCTCCCGAAGTATCTCAACAATTCATGGTGGTGTTTCTCCTCGTCATTCTCAGCATGTGAAAACTGAAGAAGAGTTCCTCTTAAATCATTACCCGTTCTTCCAAAGATGCGTAGTTCAAGTTTGATGCCATCCTCTCATAATTGTTTTCGATTATGAGAATTCTTTTCACCCATCCGGGGCATTTCAGGAGTCTTTTCAGTTTGATTCTCCGGAGCCATCATCTCAGAATTATTCATTCTCAACGTGTAGTTGTCGTTCTCCAAATCTTACTAGTGCATCATTCAAGTTTTCTCTAATCAGTTCACGATCTCTGTGTTCTCATGTATCTATATCCCCTCAAGTATCTTCATTCGTTCCCCAATTCTTCCCGGTGAATTGTGTCTTTGCTACTTTCATTTTCAATTCTTACGGTGGTTCGTTCAAGATTTCACTTCCTTCGTTATCATATCAATTTATTGGTTGTTTCAATTCTTACGGTGGTTCGTTCAAGATTTCACTTCCTTCATTATCATATCAATTTATTGGTTGTTTCAATCCTACCGGTGGTTCGTCGAAGACCTTCCCAAGTTTGCAATATCTCTCTCTTAATCCTTTCTACGAGAATAAGTAGTATGCCAAATCTGTTGCTTGTCATCAATTTAAACTGATGAAGGATAGGCATGACATAATTCTTATTCTTGTTTCATCCAAGCGATTAATTCTTTCTTTCCAAGAGTTGTTCATCATGTCACATTTCCCGGCTCGAGATGTTTCATCTTTTCGTTTCCGGAGTTCCAAGTTTTCCCGGTTATATCGTCGCAAAGCTCCATCTAAATCATCGCAAGGCTTCACCTTGTGTTTTCAACTTCTCTTTCTTTCTATCATCCTTTCATTACCGGAGTTCTTCATGGAGGCTCTACATGGTGGTTCGTCAAGGATTCTTTTCATTCTTCAATTGTTCTTCAAGATTTCTCTTGAAGTTATGATCCGTCAAGCTATACTCTAAAATAAACATGGTGCTCAACACATGTTTTTGTTTTTGAGGTGCTCAAGTATTCTTCATCTTGCATTCCAAAGTGCAATTCTTTCTAACTTATCTTTTGAGGTGGTGTTATATCATTCTTGACAATTTCCATTCATGTTTCGCGATTCACATGTTGTCAAGAATGAGGTATTTTAAATCCATTAATCTCTTCATTGGAGTTATCTTGTGTCATATTACACCTAAAGCCTTCCCTAAGGAATGTTGCTATTGTGGTGCTTATCAATGATCCAAGTTATCTCTCTATCATCTTGGTGAAGAAGTTTTCATCTTCTTGTTGATCTCAATCCAATCAACTGTTTCCGTTAGTGGTGGGTTGTCACCCCATAATTTTGAGATGTGTTCCATAAGCCCACAACAAGCTTGTTCTTTTCATTGTTGGTTTTCCAACAACTCCGTTATAACCTTCTTGGAAGGGTGCTTTCCAAATTCAATTGCGGTAGAAGTTGGCTTTTTCTTCTCCATTCTTTTATTTCAATGATCTATCTTCTATTCTTTCTTCCGGAGGCATGGTGATGTTGCTCTCTTCACTCATCATCTCGAATTGTGAGGACCGTGTTTTTTTTCATGCTTATCAATTTAACCGGAGTGTTGTGTCATCTCTTCAAGTTCTTTTCATCTTATCAAGTTTTCCTTCTCCTTTCAGCCGGAGTGCTGTCCAAATTCTGTCATTCTTGTTCCTTGGCTATCTCATTATACCGAGGTGGTCATATTCTTTTCGTTCGTGAAGCTCTTATTTCCATGTCTTTCAACCTCTTGGTTCTCGTCGTATCCCGTGTTCCTCGTTTCTAACGGAGTGTTTTCAACTTTGTTCATCTTCGTTGTTTTCTTTCTTTCATTTTGCTCAACCTCTCAAGGTTCATGGTTTCACTCGTTTGTCGAAGAAGCAACTTAGTTTACCTCTTATCTTCCTCTTCCTTTTCCCTCCGGTGCCATCCTAGATCTCGGGACGAGATCCTCTCGTAGTGGTGGAGTGTTGTAACGCCCCGAGACCGATGCTCCAGATGCCTTCTATTTATTTTTGTTGCTTCCATGATTGTCATAATAAATGGTTGCATCATCATGCATGTGTTATCTGTTTTTCTCACTTTGTGCATTCCATCTTCATGTATGTTGCCATATGCATTTGCATCCATCATGTTCATGATTGCTTGCTTGCTTGTGAGGTTTGTTTTATTATTATTATTTGCATCATGCATTCGTCTCCATATGATTGTTGTGCTTGTTTTCTTTTACTTGTTCATGTGCATTGTGAGATTCATCTTGTTACTTTACTTGCGCTATGTATGTGTTGATATTCCTACCACTTGTTTCCTCTCTCAACCTATAAATGCACCATATTCTCCTCCTTCCTTCTTCTTTCTTTCATTGTTGCAAGTGACATTTTTCTCCTCCATAAATGTCCAATATTTTCCTATAAATATTAGACCATGTCCTAAACCTCTCTGTCCAAATTCATGATATATTAAGTTGATTTGGTTGGGTTAAAAAATGGCTCAAGTCTGAATTTAATTCAAACTTGAATTATTTTTCTATCCTTAAAAGTGCCCAAAGCAATTTATCAAAATTCTGCACAAATTCTGGACTCCAGATATATTCTCATATCTCTCTCATGCCTTCCCTTTATCCCTGAGCTTTTCTCTCTTATTTTCTGTTTGAGGAAATTGAGAAAAGAAAGAATAAGAGGGAGAGAGAGAGCCCAGCTTCCAGCAGCAGCAATGCAGTCCAGCACCAACGCAGCAGTGCTGCTCCAGCCGAGCCGCGGCCCATCTAGCCCAGCCCCGCAGCCCACCGATCACCTCCCTGGTAAAATTTTCCCCATGGCCAGCCAATCACCCCGCCGACCCCACCTGCCAGTGACCCGTCTCCCTCCTTTTCTTCTTCCTCCCTCTCTGTCTCTCACGGTGAAAACCAGAGGGAGCACATGGCCACCGTGGCCACGGCACCGCACCAGCTCCTCCTATAAAACCCCCGCTCCTAGTCCTAGGGTTCCTTCCCTCCCACTCTTTCCTCCTCTGCCGCCGCCACAGGTAAGGGGGCACCCACGCGCCTGCTTCCCCTCCTCCGTGGCCTCCCCTCCGTCGTCTACTCGCTCGAGAACACTGCCCCGGACCCATTCTGACGACGAGCCGTGCCCAAGGATCGCCAAGTCCGGCTACCTCCCCATCGCCCTCTTCTTCCCCTGCTTCCTCTGCTTCGTGGACACGAGGACGCCACCCTGATCAGCGCGTCTTCTCGCCGTCCCCGTTCACCTCCAACCTCGTACAACTTCAGCAGCACCCCCTCGGTGAGCAGTTGTTCCTCCCAACCCCTCTCCCGTTCGATTTTGTCGCTGTGGCCACCGATCCCGTCGCGTCCGAGGCCATGTCCGCCATGGATGACCATGGCAGCGGCCCTAGCTCATGTTCTAGCCTCTGCTCGCCTCACCTTTGCATGCATCCTCTCAGGCACTCAATCACACAACACACGCGCATCTCGCTCCCGAGCCCCGTTGCCTGCTTCGACCTGTAACCACCATGACCGAGCCAAGCTCCTGCTCGTCCTCGGTTTCCAGTACCCGTAGCCTTGTATGCGCATGCTCGCAGGAGCCGCCGCTTGGTTCACCTGCACGCACACCCTTTTTCGCACACCCGCCGATGCCTAGCTGCAGAGATCGGCACCACGTTCGCTCGCCGTTGCCGTGAGCTTTCTCGGCGTAGCCATGGCTGAAGCTCGCCACTTCTGTTATTTGGCTATCAAGGAAGCCACCTCCTTGTTAGGCAACCCACGCAGTAGCCAAACTGGATGGCCTTCCCCTTTGCAACCCTTCTTTTTCATGTCGGGCCTAGCCCCTCTCCTATCACCATAACATTTGTATCGTAGTGGTATTCAGATTGTGCATTGATCCAGCAGGTTTGGGGTTCGAATCCCAGGCAATCCCCTTTTGTTTCATTAGTTTGTTTTGATGTTCTTCTGTTCCCAGCCGCATAAGAGCAATGTTCATTTGCGGCCGATCCCCCTTTGTATCACAAAGACTCACTTAGCCCAGTGGTTCCTCCCTCGTGCACACATCCAGGAGGACCTGGGTTCGACACCCAGGCGCCCCAATTTTTGCACTGTTTTTTTTCGTTTACTGTTGCACGCACACACCCATAGCCGGTTGGGCCGATTCCAGTTCTGGGCCCCTGCACTATGTTGCTTCTGGCCCGCGTATGTGTTTTTTTCCTGCTGTGTGGTTTTAGCATTTTCGAGTGCATGCATATTTACAGAAATGCCATCATTTTGAATTGTGCATAGCTAAATATCCATGCATCCAAATAGATCATGTCATATATGTAAAATGCTTAGAATTTCATCTAGTTTCACTTTATGCCACTTTCATCCATGTTTAAAATGCTTAAACTTGTTGTTTGCTTTATTTTTGCATAAGTGCCACGTTAAAATGATTTATTTCATAACTAAATAACCGTAACCCCAATTTTAATAAACTTTATATGTAAATGGGGTGGGAAATGCATAGATTATCATGGTGATTTTACTTTGCATGTTTAACAACTCTAAACTATGTTTTAGGGCAGAACAGTACCAAATTCATAATTTGCATATGGGGATTTTTCCAGAATTGTTGTTTGTTGTTTCGGCCTCATTTACTGTTGCACGCACACACCCATAGCCGGTTGGGCCGATTCCAGTTCTGGGCCCCTGCACTATGTTGCTTCTGGCCCGCGTATGTGTTTTTTTTCCTGCTGTGTGGTTTTAGCATTTTCAAGTGCATGCATATTTACAGAAATGCCATCATTTTGAATTGTGCATAGCTAAATATCCATGCATCCAAATAGATCATGTCATATATGTAAAATGCTTAGAATTTCATCTAGTTTCACTTTATGCCACTTTCATCCATGTTTAAAATGCTTAAACTTGCTGTTTGCTTTATTTTTGCATAAGTGCCACGTTAAAATGATTTATTTCATAACTAAATAACCGTAACCCCAATTTTAATAAACTTTATATGTAAATGGGGTGGGAAAATGCATAGATTATCATGGTGATTTTACTTTGCATGTTTAACAACTCTAAACTATGTTTTAGGGCAGAACAGTACCAAATTCATAATTTGCATATGGGGATTTTTCCAGAATTGTTGTTTGTTGTTTCGGCCTCATTTAAACTTGCCTAGATAGTTAGTTTACTTATGCTTCACCTCTTGCCATGTTTAACAACATTTAATATTGTTTGGTAGCTTAAACAAGATTAAACTAAATATGTCAATGTGGTGTTTCGTCAATATGCAACTCATTGCATATTGAGCTCCACTTAACTTGTAGTGTTGTTTGTTGCATTTTGCCATGCCATGCCTCATTAAACCGGACATGCATCATATTTGTTTGTGCATCATGCCATGTTTATGCTTGTGCATTTACCATGTTGTTTGCTTCTTTCCGGGTTGCCTTCGGATTTGTTCCGGAGTTGTGAGGATTCGTTCGACCACGTCTGCTTGTCTTCTTCACAGACTCGTTCTTCTTCCTAGCGGTATTTCAGGCAAGATGACCGCTACCCTGGATCTCACTACTATCATTGCTATGCTAGTTGCTTCGTTCTACCGCTATGCTGCGCTACCTATCACCTGTTTATCAAGCATCCCAAATTGCCATGAACCTCTAACCTTTGACACCCTTCCTAGCAAACCATTGCTCGGGTATGTTACCGCTTTGCTCAGCCCCTCTTATAGCATTGTTAGTTGCAGGTACAGGTTACGCGATGATCATGACGCGAGAGCGATGCTTGTTTGCTTGAGTTCTTCTTCTGCTTCTTCTTCGATCAGGGGATAGGTTCCAAGTCGGCAGCCTGGGCTAGCAGGGTGGATGTCGTTTGAGTTTCTGTTTCATCCGTAGTTCGGATGTTGATCTTATGTATGATGTATTGATGTTGTATTCGTGTGGCATTGTATGCCTCTTGTATGTATCCCCATCTATTATGTAATGTTGATGTAATGATATCCACCTTGCAAAAGTGTTTCAATATGCGGTTCTATCCTTGGTGGGACCTTCGAGTCTCTTTAGGATAGTATCGCATATTGGGGGTGACAAGGATGGTATACTACTTGACATTCCTTCCGTGTGCATTCATAGGTATTGTCGGAGCTTCAAACATAGCGAGGACGAGTTCATGCGGAAGAGAACATCTACACCATCCAAGAGGGAAGCCTGGAAGCGGAGAAGGAAGCACCAAGAAGAAGGCAGCAGCTCCCAGGCGACCCCATGCACACGGGCCCCTCCGACCCCGTGCCCACGGGCCTCCCAGGCTGACGGTCCTGAAGACCCCGTGCGCACGGGCGTGTACCGTTCCCACGGGACCCCCGTGTCCACGGGCCTCACGGACCCCGTGTGCACGGGCCCTCGCGTCCGGTCCCTGGATACCCCATGCGCACGGGCTCCACTTACCCCGTGCACACGGGGCCCCCTGTGTGATGTTGCGGGCTTGGCCCTTGTTTTACCATTTCGGCCCCACTTACCCCTCTCTTTGCCTAGGACTATATATACTCCTTCATCTCCTCCATTTAGACTTAGCAAAGTAGTTGATACACATTTGTGAGCTTTGCTCCATGGATCCACTCCACTAGGAGATCAAGACCTCCTCTTGGAGTGACCAAACATCAAGACCTCCTTCTTGGGGAAGGATCATCAAGCCCTCATCTCCTTCATAGGATTTGAGATGAACTCTACCATGTATCTTATTTCCCTTTGTTGTTCATGTACCTTGTGGATCTTATGTGTTTGATTGTCTAGTGGATGTGTGATTTGACTTGTTCTTGAGTGTTCCTCTTGTTTTCCCTCCTTTGTTCATCTTGTTCTTGGGGATTCCACCTCCAATTCGTGAAAGATCTTCTCTATAGGGTTCCACCCTACATCATAAACTCTTCTGGATGCAGTATCTGGCGCCGAATTATCCGGTGCCGTTTTTTGATCAGCTGAAACAGCTGGTCGAACTGCACAAGACGGCCGAGCTAGCCATGAAGGATTTGATTATCCGGCTGTGGCCTGCCGAGCCGATTCCAAGCAGTTACTTCAGGCTCGTGAAGCGGATTGCGAGTGCCTGCCCTCGACTCGAAGTCATCAAGCGGTCGGTCTGCATAGAAGGTGCGCGAATGGCCTTCGCCCGCGCAAAGGTGCATTGGGGGAAGATGGATGCAAAAAAGCAAATGACCGAGGGACCGCCGGAGGGGAAAGAGCACCACAAGCCCGAACTGTATTATGAAGGTGTCTTGAAAGGGGCCCGCCTTGCGGCGGAGCAATGCACCAAGGACATTATATTTCCGTGAATACGATCATGTTTTTCCTTTGTAATATTTGAACAAGGTCATTATTTATTTCTTGTCGTATGAAAGTTTTTCCTCCTGTGTGGCCGTTTTATATAATAATCCTGAGAGTCGGCCAGTCGTCGGCTTTCGCCCCCACGTAGTGAGTACGGGGGTGTTCGGGATAAACCTGAGCACTCTTTATCCCAGTTTTGGATCCCTAAAGGAGGTGTTCAGCACAGCGAACCAGGCAATCGGACTATAAGGCTTTATCGCTCTCACTTAGCAATAGGAGTTTTTTTGAGGAAGGTAGGCATAGCCCCTGGTGTTTGGAAGACCGCACGAGGGACTCTATAAGCGCCTGATCGGAAAAGGCCGGTCTGTCGCACGCTGCATTGGTTACGGCATTATGCGGAAGAAATCCTTAAAGATTTTAGAACCTCTCGAACAGCTGACCAGCTCTCGCTACATCATGACAGTCAGTTTTCGGCTTTCTCTACTGAGGTGCTCGTCCGGAAGAATCGGGACACAATCGCAGTAGTTCTCCCAGTGCTACCTTAGCCGATATAGTGGAACGTAAGGTACCAAAACATAGGAGCCGGGTGTCACGCCAAAGATGCAACCCTATCCTAAAGGAACTCGAAGGTCCCACCAAGGATATAAGAGCATCTTGAAGACGCTTTTGCAAGGTGGATATCATTACATCAACATTACATAATAGCTGGGGATACATACAAAAGGCATACAATGCCACCCGAATACAACATCTTACATAAGAGCACCATCTGACTACGGATGAAACACAAACAGAAACTCAAACGACATCCACCCTGCTAGCCCAGGCTGCCGACCTGAAACCTATCGCCTGATCGAAGAAGAAGCAGCAGAAGAACTCCAAAACAAGTAAACATCGCTCTCACGTCATGATCATCGCATAAACCTGTACCTGCAACTGTTGTTGTAGTAATCTGTGAGCCACGAGGACTCAGCAATCCCATTACCATGGGTATAAAGACTAGCAAAGCTTAAAGGGAAAGGAAGGGGTAAAGTGGTGAGGTTGCAGCAGCGACTAAGCATATATGGTGGATAACATACGCAAATCAGAGCGAGAAGAGAAGCAAAGGAACGGTCGTGAAGCTAGCAATGATCAAGAGGTGATCCTGAACTCCTACTTACGTCAAACATAACCCAAAAACCGTGTTCACTTCCCGGACTCCGCCGAAAAGAGACCATCACGGCTACACACGCGGTTGATGCGTTTTAATTAAGTCAAGTGTCAAGTTCTCTACAACCGAACATTAACAAATTCCCATCTTCCACATAACCGCGGGCACGGCTTTCGAAAGTTTATACCTTGCAGGGGTGTCCCAACTTAGCCCATCACAAGCTCTCACGGTCAACGAAGGATATTCCTTCTCCCAGGAAGACCCGATCAGTCTCGGAATCCCAGTTTACAAGACATTTCGACAATGGTAAAACAAGACCAGCAAAGCCACCCGATGTGCCGACAAATCCCGATAGGAGCTGCACATATCTCGTTCTCAGGGCAACACCGGATTGTCCAAACTTCCGGTAGGCCAGCCCAGAGTTGCCCCTGGTGGCCATCGGCGGCTGACAGGTTGGACCAACACTCACGAAGAGCACTGGCCCGGGGGGGGGGGGTAAATAAAGATGACCCTCGGGCTCCGGAAACCCAAGGGGAAAAGGGCTAGGTGAGGCAAATGGTAAAACCAAGGTTGGGCCTTGCTGGAGGAGTTTTATTCAAAGCGAACTGTCAAGGGGGTCCCATAAATCACCCAACCGCGTAAGGAACGCAAAATCAAGGAATAACACCGGTATGACGGAAACTAGGGCGGCAAGAGTGGAACAAAACACCAGGCATAAGGCCGAGCCCTCCACCCTTTACCAAGTATATAGATGCATTAATTAAATAAGAGATAGAACCAAGTGATTCTGTAGGGCTGCCTTTGAGCGGATGCAGCAATGGTTTTTCAATAATACCAACTTGTACTAGATGGTCACGTGAGCAAAAAGTACTCAATCAGTACTTGTCCGTGAAATCTTTCATGTGAACAGTGGCATGAGTGTTTGATGTAACTTGTCTCTGTCCCATTGTTTTCCTTGTCTCCACTTGCATGTGAAGTGAGACATGGCAGGCAGGTCATAGCTGAAGATGAGGCGAGGCGCAGGCGCAAGAGGAGCTGATGAACCTGCGTCACGACGGTAGGGCCGGCTCAGCAAATAATGCAAGTGAGCAACGGCGACTCACATACAGGGGTGTTGAACTGGCTGGGCGCGGCAAAACGGCCAGAACGACGAGACGGAGGGCGGCCCGTTCCTGGCTGTCGGGTCTGTAGACAAGGAGGCCCGGAACGGCTGCGCCCACGCGCTGGTAGGGCGGAGCAGAGGTGAGCCGGCGGAGGTACCCTTGGCTAGGTGCAGCGGCAGGCTGGTGGAGGCAATGGTGAACCGACTGGAGACAGCGCCTGCAGCCACTCAGCGGCCAGGGCAACTTACCGGAGAGGCAAAGCAAGGTCGGACCGGCGGGTGACGGATTAGGGTGCGGCCCGATTGCGTGTAGCACAATAGCAAAGGCAGCAGAGCATCCGGTGGCAATTCAGCGAGGCCGCTCCGCGGTGACCCGACGGTGATTTGGCGAGGCCGCTCCATGGTGACCCGATGGCGGTTTGGCGGAGCTGGAGAACCGCGGTGTTGACGGCGGTTTGAGGTGGAGTCCGGTGCGGCTCATAGGTGCGGCGGCGATTTAGTCCATAGTGGCGGATTAAAGGCAGCTCAACGACTCGGCAGGGTAGCTTAAAGCGACAGGTCACAATGATGGCGAGGCCATGGAATAAAAGGCGTTGTAAGGCGGGTCGAAGCGACGACACGAATCAACCAGGAAGTGAGGCCGGTGCGCAGCCGGGTCGTAGGAGACTGGTGCATGCGGCCGCGGGCGGACGCGACCCGGCAGGGCTTTGGAGGCGGCGGCTGCGGGTCAGTGATGGCGACCCGAAGGAGGCGAGGCACAGCAGCGACTCGGACGAGAGGCGGAGACCGGCTGCAACTCGGCTCGCCGGCTTGACAGAGACCGATGAGCCGGTTCACCCGAAGTTTCCGGTGAGTTGACGAAGGCGAGGCGAGTTTGCACGAGATGACCCGGCGGAGATGGAGGTTTAGCGGAATCCAGTAGGAGTGGCGGTTCATGGACAAGACGAGGGGAGCATTTCTCCGAGGCTATAGCAAGGTGCAGAGCCAGTCCAGGCGAAGCTTGGTGCAGTGACTTAGCGACGAGATTGGTCAGCGGCGCGAGGCCAGCTTAGCGTGGTGCTGAAGGCGGTTTATGGACGGCGGGTCAAAGCAGAGGGAAGGCCGGCCTGGTGCGTGTCCGTCGCGACGAAGGCTGGCTGGATTGCGGCTCAAGTGGTGAGGTAGACCGCGGGCGGATCAACAGAATGCCCATGCGGCGGCGCGTTGCAGTAGCAACGGGTCGGTTCAGAGGTAAGCAAGGTAACGATTCAAGTCCATAAAATCATCCGATGAATCCGGCTCGGAAGCAGAATTAAAGATGAGTTTTGAATCCGGATTATGATTGTTGACTCCCGAGTCATACTCGCTATCTCTAATCCCTTCAGTATTTGAACGGCTGTGCGTGAGGTAGCGACAGCGACTCGCAAAAGTTGCCTTGCTTTGAATTGTTTTTTGATGAGGATTGACTTTGACGCCCTTGCTTCAGTCAACAGAAACTGCTAGTTATTGATAGATCGATTGAGGAAGCAGCTTATTCCGTCGAAACAGATCCCTGACCGGATTCGGTGGCTTGGAGACCTAGTAGTATAAAAATCATCTTTTCCGATCTTGTCGACCTTATGATGACCCACAGGCGTAACCTTCAATTTTCTCATGAACTTTTAAATCTCACAAATCTTAAACTTGAACTGATGAATCTTGGAGTTGATATGGATCCTTTTGACTAGTTCTTCTTCACCGAAAAATTACGAACTTCTCGATCCCTGAAGAAAATTCCTTCAAGAACTCAACCACCACCGTGCGCTCGCCCCAAGGTGGGCGCCAACTATCGTGGAATTAACACGTCAGATGTCCTTAGTGTGAGGACTTAGTCGCGAGGCCAACGCATCTATGCGGTAGCTTGAGAGGGGTTGGGCGGAACCGAGAGACGTAACACACAAGACAAGGATTTAGACAGCTTCAGGCCCCGGGAAACATCATCCGGTAATACCCCTACATGCTGTTTGTGGCTATGTCTCATTATGATCATGAGAGAGTCGCCGGTAAGCCGGCTCTTTGTGTCTAGCCCTAGAGATTGTTTCTTTCTCCCCTCTTGGGGTGCCCTGCCCCTCCTTATATATGTTGAAGGGGTGGGTTACATGACTAGTCCTAGTAGGATTAGGATTACTCTATTACAAGTGGAGTCCTAGTCTTGCTTCCTTTGTAAGGGAATATTCCTTATGCCTTTCCTCGTAAACCGGCCCACCATAGCATGAGCCAGCCTTCTGGGCCTTGGGCCTTGTCATCCATCTAAACACTCACCGGGTCACCAATAAGTCGGCAGACCAGTGAACTGCCAGACCAGTGAACCGTCAGTCCTCTGGTGGGTTATCGATGAAGCGCCAAGTCCGGCCGGGTTATACTTACGGCCGGGTTACACCGCGGGGTATATCCCCGACACTTCCACCCTTTACCAAGTATATAGATGCATTAATTAAATAAGAGATATTGTGATATCCCAACATAATCCTGTCCACCATGGAGCAATCTTCAACTTCACCTGCAACTAACAACGCTATAAGAGGGGTTGAGCAAAGCGGTAACATAGCCAAGCAACGGTTTGCTAGGAAGGTTGTAAAAGGTTAGAGGCTGACATGGCAATTTGAGAGGCTTGATGAACAAGTGATAGGCAACGCAGCAAAGCGATAGAACGAAGCAACTAGCATAGCAATGATAGTAGTGAGATCCAGGGTAGCGGTCATCTTGCAATAAAGGGGGAATTTGAAAGAAGGAAGAAGTGAAATGGTTTGCACTTGGATAAGGGCCTTGGAGAAAAGATGAAGAGGCAAACAACCATATGAGGAAGAGGGAAAGATGGAGAGCACATAACCAACACCTCAACATGAAGAATGCAACACACATGATGATCATGATAAAAGTGCAACACGCAAGCAAATGACATGGCAATAACGGCGAATAACTGGCAAACACCTGGCGCATCGAATCCGGGGCGTTACACCGGGCAAACCCAACTATTGACCCAAGGCATGATTCGGAGCTGATGCATATAATGCTATAAGTTCGGGGTGCCGAACTACCGTGAAGGTGTTCAGACTTTTTTGCCGTAGTATGGGCATGATGAAGCCCCTGGAATATTAAGGCATATCACGATAAGCAGCCGCCTTTTAACAAAAGAGTTCTAAATAAGAAATAGCAGTAGATGAGCATCACATAAATCCACATGTTGTATTTGAATGATACATCAATGCATATAAGTATAGATGATGTGAATAAAGTAAATATGATTGCGGAACCTGCTGATACCAGGTGTGGGGAAGTTGTGTTCGAACCCGGGGTGTAGTCGGATGATCATAGAGGGGAATATCTAGAGATTCCCTTACGCGCTCGAACTTTTCCCACGCCACCCATCCTGGGCGACGTAAGGGTGAATCTGCAAAGAAAATGCAAGAAATGGTTTGGCGCCACAGAGCGGTTGAGCCGCAGTATGTGGCTTATTTTATCTTTTTCCGGAGTGTATTTAATTAAGCTCCGGGCGAGCCGGGCTATCCTGCCGCGCAGTAGTTCGGACTCGTTTGGCGGTGTCCGGGAGCTTGGCCATCGACTCGAGGTTCGGCTGGGAGGTGACATCCATTGCTCTTGCTGTTAAAGCGGTAGTAGACTCTTCGGCAGTGAGGGGGGGTTCGGATCTGCCATTAACCGTGATGATGCCGCGCGGACCGGGCATCTTTAATTTATGGTAGGCATAGTGTGGCACCGCGTTGAACCGAGCGAACGCGATTCGTCCGAGCAGTGCCTGGTGGTCACTGCGAAAGGGGACGATGTGGAAGACTAAATCTTTGATACGGTGATTGTTCGGAGATCCAAAGACTACTTCCAGTGTGATTGAGCTCGTGCAGCAGGCCTCTGCCCCTGGTATGACACCTTCAAAAGTGGTTTTTGTGGGCTTGATCCTTGAGGGGTTGATGCCCATTTTGCGCACTGTATCCTGGTATAGCAGGTTCAGGCTGCTACCTCCGTCCATAAGGACTCGTGTGAGGTGGAATCCGTCAATGATAGGGTCGAGGACCAGTGCAGCCGAACCGCTATGACGGATACTGGTAGGATGGTCCATGCGATCGAAAGTGATCGGGCAAGAGGACCATGGGTTAAACTTTGGGTCGATTGTATAGATGTGGCTTGCGCATATCATATTCACCGTTTTCACCCGGGGAGGGAATTTCTTCTGTCCTCCTGTATTCGGTGATCGGGGCTCTTCGTCGTCATCGTCGCTTTGAGACCCCTTCCCCTTGTTTTCGGCATCTGACTTGCCGGCTTGTCTAAAGACCTAGCATTCTCTATTGGTGTGGTTGGCTGGTGTTCCTGGGGTGCCATGAATTTGGCATGGACGGTCGAGTATGCGGTCCAAACTGGACGGGGATGAATTGTTTTTGTTGAATGGCTTCTTCTGCTGACCGGACTTGGAGCCACTGAATCCGGCATTGACTGACGTGTCTTCGGCACTATCACCGTTGTTGCGGCGCTTGTGTTTATTGCGCCGTGGTTTGTCTTTGCTATCCTTGGCTTTCAATGTGCCAGGATTGCTTGTTGTGTTGTTACTACGAGCCAACTAGCTATCCTCGCCCACGCAGAAGCGGGTCATGAGTTTTGTGAGGGCTGCCATGGACTTCGGCTTTTCTTGGCCGAGATGTCGGGCAAGCCACTCGTCACGGATGTTATGCTTGAAGGCCGCTAGGGCTTCGGCATCCAGACAGTCGACAATTTGGTTCTTTTTGGTTAGGAACCAGGTCTAGAATTTCCTGGCTGACTCTCCGGGCTGTTGGGTTATGTGACTTAGATCATCAGCACCCGGTGGCCGCACATAAGTGCCCTGGAAGTTATCAAGGAATGCGTCTGCCAGGTTCTCCTAACTCCCGATGGAGTTTGCCGGCAAGCTATTCAGCCAATGTTGAGCCGGTCCCTTGAGTTTTAGTGGGAGGTACTTGATAGCGTGTAGATCGTCTCCGCGGGCCATGTGAATATGGAGGAAAAAATCTTCTATCCATACCGCGGGGTCTGTTGTGAAGGAAATATGCCCTAGAGGCAATAATAAAGTTATTATTTATTTCCTTATATCATGATAAACGTTTATTATTCATGCTAGAATTGTATTAACCGGAAACATGATACATGTGTGAATTCATAGACAAACTTAATGTCACTAGTGTGCCTCTACTTGACTAGCTCATTAATCAAAGATGGTTATGTTTCCTAACCATAGACATGAGTTGTCATTTGATTAATGGGATCACATCATTGGTAGAATGATGTGATTGACATGACCCATTCCGTTAGCTTAGCACTTGATCATTTAGTATGTTGCTATTGCTTTCTTCATGACTTATACATGTTCCTACAACTATGAGATTATGCAACTCCCGTTTACCGGAGGAACACTTTGTGTGCTACCAAACATCACAACATAACTGGGTGATTATATAGGAGCTCTACAGGTGTCTCCAAAGGTAAATGTTGAGTTGGCGTATTTCGAGATTAGGTTTTGTCACTCCTATTGTCGGAGAGGTATCTCTGGGCCCTCTCGGTAATGCACATCACTATAAGCCTTGCAAGCAATGTAGCTAATGAGTTAGTTATGGAATGATGCATTACGTAACGAGTAAAGAGACTTGCCTGTAACGAGATTGAACTAGGTATTGGGATATCGATGATCGAATCTCGGGCAAGTAACATATCGATGACAAAGGGAACAACGTATGTTGTTATGCGGTTTGACCGATAAAGATCTTCGTAGAATATGTAGGAGCCAATATGAGCATCCAGGTTCCGCTATTGGTTATTGACCGGAAACGAGTCTCGGTCATGTATACATAGTTCTCGAACCCATAGGGTCCGCACGCTTAAGGTTTCGATGACAGTTATATTATGAGTTTATGAGTTTTGATGTACCGAAGGTTGTTCGGAGTCCCGAATGTGATTACGGACATAACGAGGAGTCTTGAAATGGTCGGGACATGAAGATTGATATATTGGAAGCCTATATTTGGATATCCGAAGTGTTCCGGATGAAATCGGGATTTTATCGGAGTACCGGGGGGTTACCGGACCCCCCCGGGGGCTTAATGGGCCTACATGGGCCTTAGTGGAAATAGAGGGCAGCAAGGGGAGTGTGGGGCGCGCCCCCCAAGGCCCAAACCAAATTGGTTTAGGGCAAGGGGGGCTGGGCCCCCTCTTTCCTTCTCCTCCTCTCCCTTTCCTTCCCCCTCTCCTAGTCCAACAAGGAAGGAGGGAGTCCTACTCCCGGTGGGAGTAGGACTCCCCATGGCGCGCCCCCTCCTAGGCCGGCCGCCCCCTTCCCCCTTGCTCCTTTATATACGGGGGCAGGGGGCACCTCTAGACACAACAATTAATCTCTTGATCTCTTAGCCGTGTGCGGTGCCCCCCTCCACTATAGTTCTCCTCGACAATATCGTAGCGGTGCTTAGGCGAAGCCCTGCGACGGTAGAACATCAAGATCGTCACCATGCCGTCATGCTGACGGAACTCTCCTTCGACACTCTGCTGGATCGGAGTACGGGGGACATCATCTAGCTGAACGTGTGCTAGAACTCGGAGGTGCCGTAGTTTCGGTGCTTGATCGGTCGGGCCGTGAAGACGTACGACTACATCAACCGCGTTGTTCTAATGCTTTCGCTTTCGGTCTACGAGGGTACGTGGACAACACTCTCCCCTCTCGTTGCTATGCATCACCATGATCTTGCGTGTGCGTAGGATTTTTTTTTAAAATTACTACGTTCCCCAACAAAGGCAGCTAGCACTTAGCTTAATGCTAGTGTAGCAAAGCAAGACGATCTGCAAGTCTCCTCAGAATGCAGGACTCGTCCCACTGCTGAGCAATCCATCTCCAGAATTATGGGTCTGATGTAGTATTTTGCATGTTTTGCGAGTTCCATCAAAACAGCAGACGCTTCAGCCTCCTCTATCGAAATGCACTGTCTCAGATTGCGGCCGACAGACACGAAGACAAAGCCTCGGTGATCCCGAGCCATGACACCTCCCCAGGTGTCTCCCGATTCTTGAAACAACGCGGTGTCACAGTTAATTTTTGCCCAAGCGATCGGGGGTGTATACCAAGTGCTAGGCTTCGGGTGGGACGACTTGCATGCACTCTGACACAATAGTGAGGTTGCATGCTTACTGTCAGGGTTAGCTGTAATCTGACTAGCCAACAACATATCATTCTTTAGTCTGAGGAGTTGCTGCACGCCTTACCCATCTCCATGTATGGCGTTGTTTCTGAGGCTCCAAGCTTTCCATAGAATCTCTATTCCCGTCAGTCACTGTTTATGGCAGCAAAAGGTTCTGTAACCAATCGTCTCCAGTCCTCCCAAACTCATTCTCTTTTGGAATTTCCCATTCAGCCCTCATTGCAGCTCTCAAGGTCTTGCTTCTAGTACATGAAATTCATCCTCACTTTCCATCCCACATATGTCACATACGTCCTCTTTCACAATGGTCCTTCTGAAGGTATTGTGCTTGGTAGCCAGGAAATGGGTCGCCACTCTTCATCCTAAATATTTAATTTTTTTCGGTATATTTGCATTCCAGATCACATCCCAAATGCTTCTATTTCCGAGCTCGCTTGTAGAACTGGATGGTGCTTCCTTATTGTTTATTTTCATATTATCAGCCAGCTTATAGGCACTCTTGACTGTGAAGACGACGGTCTTTTCATAGTGCCACGTTACACAATCCTCTATTTCCCCTGCTGAGATCCAAATTTTAAAAATTTCTTCCGCATCAAATGAATGAAAGATTTTCTTGACAAGTTCAGTGTTCCATTCTTTAGTTCCCTGTATCATTAATTGGTTCACCCATCTCAGCCTAGTTCGGCTTATAAAGCTAGCAGTTTTAAGGCCTTCATTTCTTGGGATCCATTGATCTCGTTCAATTTGAATTTTCCTACCACTTCCCACTCGCCAAATCTGACCCTTCTTCAAGAGCTCAAGGCCAAATTCAATACCGCGCCAAGTGGGGGAGGCATCTGAGGAGAACACCGTATCCAACAGTTCACTATTGAGGTATTATTTAGATTTAGAACCCGGGCACACAAACTGTGATGATTTTGTACCAATCTTCATCCTTGCCTTGCCAGGAGTGCTTGATTGAAAAGGTGCATATCTCGGAAGCCGATGCCACCATCCCTCTTGGGGCTTGTCATATTTTCCCAAGACATCCAATGAATCTTTCTCTGCTCATCTTTGTCTCCCCAACAAAAATCTCTAATTACACTTTCATAGTTTTCTAGTAGAGTGGACAAACCTTCAGCCACAAATAAGAATAGGTAAGGGCTCAGTGGACCCCCCTCTCTCGGACCCCTCGTGGGCTCAAAAGCGTCCAGCAACACGTCATTACATCTGACTGAAAAGGTGACTGATCTGACGCATATCATCACCCAGTTTATCCACTCTTGGTCAAAACCCAACTGCCGTAGTATTCCTTCCAAGAAGTCCCAGTCGACCCTATCATAGGCTTTAGCCAAATCCAACTTATAGGCACACTGGGTACCTCACCTATTCTTGCTATGTTGTATTTTATGAAAACACTCAAAAGCGATAAATCGCATTGTCAGTGATCAATCTCCCGGGGACATCAAGCAGAGGGCGTAAGCAGTTGACTAGTACCTTCGAGACCACCTTATAGATGACACTGCATAGGCTTATGGGGCGGTAATCCTTGATACTTAGGGGGTTGTTTCCTTTTGGGATGAGTACTATTGTTGTATCATTGACACCTCCCGGCATTAATCCATCATCAAAGAACTTTTTCTCCGCAAAGTTGTGCGGCTTTATTTGCCCTCACGATTTTTTTAAATTCACAAACCTTTTGGATTTTTTTGGGTTTATTTATGTAGTGGGAAAATAAAATAAAATGGAAGCCCGCACAAATCCACACTAAGCTACTCTATAATGGGGCGGCCCACCATGCATGCAGCGACCTGAGCGGATCGACGCCGCGGACGTGACCGATCCCTATTCGCGACATTCTACGGCTCGTTGTCGCTGTTTCTCACAAGGCCAGCGACAACGTACAGTACAGGTTTTGGGATGGCTCAGTGTCATATACACAACGTACTACAACAACCAATTTTTGGAACCTTCTAGAAGATTTCAGATTCACAAAATGGCCGCGTTTTCAAAAACTGTTCGCAATTTTCTCAAAAAATGTTCTCATTTTTCAAAACTTGTTCGCAAATTCAACTGATGTTCATGTTTCAAAAAATGTTCAAGAATTTTAAAAAATTGTCTGTTTTTTCCAGAAATTATTCGGAATTTCAAAAAATGACACACTTTAATATTTTTTGTGATTTTACAAAATTGTTTGGGGTTTCCAGAAAATATTCGCTACAATTTTACTATAGAGAAACTGATCAAAAACCAATCAATACAAGAAACCGGGCGCTGTTGCTAGAGGGAAAACCGGTCGCTACAGGTAAATCAATCGCTATAGTACTTTTTTTTGAGGGGGAATCGCTATAGTACATGCCCCGAGTCGCGTACAGGCGAACGCTCCTTGTGGGCCGGCCAAGGTGAGTGCCTATGCGCATTTGCTCGGCAACCTGCCACAGCGAGTGGCTGCCAAACCCGGGAAATCCTATTTGGCGCTTATGCGCCGGTTCCCCAACTGGCGCCTGCAGG
Organism: Triticum aestivum; assembly: GCF_018294505.1. Lineage (NCBI taxonomy): Eukaryota > Viridiplantae > Streptophyta > Magnoliopsida > Poales > Poaceae > Triticum > Triticum aestivum. Next base: position 554,859,934 of record NC_057801.1, read on the forward strand.
CGCATCTAATTGGGCTAGGCCCATGTTGCCATTTCTTCTTCTTTCTGTACAAAGAAAAAAAAGCAACACATCGGGCAGATTTCGAACCTAGGATCTCCTCATCGTTTGCAACCTGCGCTAGCCACCCCACCTACCTCACATCTACGCTCTTTTACACTTTTTTCCTTCTTATCTCTTTTTTTCGTTTTTCTTTTTTGGTTCAGAATGGTTTTGCTCGCTTTTTTATTTCCTTTTCTTTTTTTGTTTGCTCATTTGAATGAATTTTTTTCGAATCGATGAACGTTTTTCAATACCGACGAACTTTTTTCGAGTTTGATGAAATTTTTTCAAATTCGAAGAACCTTTTTCGAATTGGATGAACTTTTTTCGAATTCGATGAACTTTTTTCAAATACGATAACTTTTTTCCAAATTGGATGAACTTTTTTCCAAAATCGATGAACTTTTTTCGAATTGGATGAACTTTTCCCAAAATCGATGAACTTTTTACGAATTCAATGAACTTTTTTTGAAATCGATGAACTTTTTTCAAATTGGATGAACTATTTTTCAAATTCATGAACTTTTTTGTGAATACGTGAACATTTTTCGCATGTTCGTGAACCTCATTTGAAATATGTGAACATGTTTTTAAATATTTTAAAAATCTAAACTGTACTATTAATGCACAATAAATGGCGCGTCTGCTATTTTTGTTCTTAAGACGTATTGCGCTGTACAGAGGCATGAACTGTTTGTTGGTTCGGTGGTAAGACAACCTATACTTAAGCATGACGGCGCGTGTTCGAGTCCAGATGCCAGCTATTTTTTGCACGTATTTTCTCGCGCTGCTCTTGTTTTTGGGCCTGCCCACCTAGACGCCGCTGTGAGCGCCGGTTGCGTTCCCCGGCGCCTGCAGCGCCCAATAGGACCTCCCACCAAACCCTATTCGGCGCCTTCAGCGCCCCTTACTTCGTTTTCCACAAACGGGCGCACACCTCCCCTTCCACGCCTGCGCCGGCCCATTTATGCTTTGCATCATGTTTTAACAGGCAAAAAACTCAGCGCTGGTGAGATTCGAACCGCTACCTCCTCGTTCGTGGTTAGCTAACGTAACCAACTAGACATCGCAGATCTAGTGATTCGTCACTTCCCTTTTCTTTTTTTGTTCCTTTCTTTTATTTTTTTCTTGTTCTTTTTCTAAAAGATGCTTGAACATTTTTCACAAAATCGATGAACTTTTTTCTAAACCGGTGAACTTCTTAGAATACGTGTTTCGTTTTTCAAAATTGATGAAAGTTTTTCGTACTTGTGAACTTTTTTGAAAATCTGTGAACCTTTTTTCAAAAACGATGAACTTTTTACAAATTCGTGATTTTTTAATCAAAATCGAGGAACTTTTTCCAAATCAGTGAACTTTTTTCAGAATCCGGTGAATTTTCTTCAAATTCGTGAATTTCTTTGTCAAAACTGATGAACTTTTTTCAGATATGTGAACTTCTCTTAAAAAATCCAGTGAACGTTTTTCAAAATTGATGAACTTTTTCAGAATCTGGTGAACTTTCTTCAAATCCAGTGAATGTTTTTCAAATTTGTGAACCTTTTATTCGAAATACGGTGAACTTTTTTTTTATTTTGTGTACTTTTTTTGGGGAAATTCGGGAATTCGTTTTTTCAGAATCGATGAACATTTTTAATTTTCGTGATTTCTGTTTCAGATTTAAGTTTTTTTTTCCGAAAAAACTAACTGAGACTGAAACAACCCTGAAACAACGCCGATTTCCGTTATAACATATCAAATTGACTGTGGTGCAGTGGTTAATGCGCTAAGCCCGTAGACGTTTGCGTGCCGTTTCGAATCCCATTTCTGTCAGATATTAATCTGTATTTTGTTCCCGTTTCATTTTTTATCATGTTGCTGAATGAACTGGGCTTTGTACAATTCAGCCCACGAAGAAAGCATCCCTCAAAAATAAAGCCCACGAAGAAAGCACGTAGGCGCCCGAACTCCTTACCGGCGCTGACGACGCTGGCGAGGAGCTCTCCGAGTGGCTCATAGGGATTCAAACGCTCACCCCCCACGATTCTCGCTCAGATATTGATAGGCCCATATCTACGAATTTTCATTTTTTATCATGTTGCTGAATGAACTGGGCTTTGTACAATTCAGCCCACGAGGAAAGCATCCCTCAAAAAAAAAGCCCACGAAGAAAGCACGTAGGCGCCCGAACTCCTTACCGGCGCTGACGACGCCGGTGAGGAGCTCTCCGAGTGGCTCATAGGGATTCAAACGCTCACCCCCCACGATTCTCGCTCAGATATTGATAGGCCCATATCTACGAATTTTCACGTGCCTTTCTCCCAACAGGGTTTTACTTTTATCTGATTTTTTAATACGGAATATTTTTAAAAAGTCTGGAACAATTTTCTAAATTATTTCTTATTTTTTGAATCAGGGAATAATTTTAAATTCCCATTTTTTAAAAAATTTGTGATTTTTTGAATTGACACCTTTTTAATCGAACACATTTTTTGGAAATTTGGAAATAATTTTTTAAATCCATGAACATTTTCTGAATTGGCAAATATTTAGAGAAAATTTTGGGAAAATCAAATTCATGAACAGTTTTTGAATCAACAGATATTTTTGAAATTTGGTGCTTTTTCAAAATTCCTGAACAATTTTCTGAATTCGTGAGCATTTTTTAAATTTCATAACATTTTTTGAATATGGGAATAGTTTTCCAATTTATGAACATTTTTGACATACACTTACAATTTCGAATTCATGAATTTTTTTCAAATGTGAGAACAGTTTTTGAAATCCAAGAATATTATTTAATTGGTGAACATTTTTCTAATATGTGATTTTTTAATTTTTGTGTATATTTTTTAAATTCGTCAAGAAAAGTTGAATTTCAAAACTTAGGTTGAAATCCCAACTTTTTCGAAAAGGAGGAAAAAACAGAAAATAAAATAAAAACCGAACAAAAGAAAGGAAAAAAGGACTGGGGCGCCTCCTCCTGCAACGGGCCCGCCCAAAGCGCGCGCGTCGGGTGCGCGTTTGTTGCGCCTCGCCGCGCCGCCCTATGCGCTAAATAGGACTATAGGAGCTCCCCGATCCCCACTCCTCCCCGAGCCGGAGATCGGAAGGGAATCAAAACCGCGCCGGCGGCTACTGCCCGAGGTCGGGGAGTCGGCGACGGAGGCAGCCAATCCGTGTCTTGGTGGAAGCAGAAATGGCGATGCGGAGGAGGCTGCCGCAGTTCCAGGCCCTCCTCGCGCAGCAAGCCCTCCGCAGCGCCTTCCCAAAACCCAGACCCCTACCCAGCCCCCACAGCCGCCTCCTCCACTGCCCCTCCACGCCAGCAGCCGCCTCCAGCTCCCCGCTGTCCCACTCCCACCCCCTCTGGCGTAGCCCAGCCAGCGCCGGTACGCTCCTGCCGGTTAGCGCGGCGGCCGTTGCGGCGGCCGCCCGGGCCGCCGCCAAGCGGTGGCTGACCGCGCGCGCCGCCGGGTCGCTCGAGCTCTTCTCGCTGCAGCGGAGGAGGTCCTCGGACTTGCTCTCTTCGTCCTCCACATTCCTCCGCCGCGTACCCTGGTGAGGTTTTGGCTGGTGGTACGACCTAATTACAAGGGGAAGTTTTGGGTTGTTTGGTCATTTTGGTTTTCGTGTCTCCTGAAGGGGGCGCTGGCTACCATCAGCAGACGGGATGGTGTTGATGCTTATGGGCGCGAATGTGGCCGTCTACATGCTCTGGCACATGGCCAGTCCGGATTTCATGAAGGAACATTTCTCGGTTAGTGATCAATCAAAGGGACCTTGCTTTGATTTCACAAGTGGTTGTTGAAGTGTAATTTGATGAATGTTGCGATGAGCAGATTTCGCTGGACAATCTCAAGAGCGGGCGGTTGCACACATTGCTCACTAATGCCTTCAGCCACTATGACTCAGGTCACCTCTTCGGCAATATGATGAGTCTCTACTTCTTCGGTTCAAGTGTAAGAAGTTCACTCTTTGCCTATCGTTGCTTTGCGGAAACATGCTTTGTATTGTTAGATTGGATCGATAGAAGCGTTCCTACTCCTCCGTAGAGGAGCCGCGTGTATTTATTGATTGGGGGCAGAAACTTGCCGTGGAGTACACGAACCCACCGATCGCTAGGATTGCAGCGGGAGGGAGATAGAAGATTACACGGGAGAGAAGAAGAGATAGAGTTGGGTAGTTGAGATTACATAACTTAAATATCTCTAAGTCTAACACCCTCCCTTAATCTAGACTACCTATCCTAAATTGAGATTGTTCTTGAATGCTTCAAATGGTTTGTATGGTAGAGCTTTAGTGAACCCATCAGCCACTTGATCTCGTGAAGGAATGAAGCAGATCTCCAGCTTCTTCTCTGCCACCCTTTCACGTACAAAATGAAAGTCTATCTCAATATGCTTGGTCCTGGCATGAAAGACAGGATTGGCACTTAAATAAGTAGCACCCAAATTATCACACCATAGACATGAAATACGGTGTTGCTTTACTCCCAATTCTTCAAGCAAAGATTCAAGCCAAATAATTTCAGCAGTAGCATTTGCCAAAGATTTATACTCAGCTTCAGTACTTGACCTTGACACTGTTGCTTGTTTCCTGGCACTCCATGAAATAAGATTAGAACCAAAGAAAACAGCAAAACCACCTGTTGATTTTCTATCATCACTGCAACCTGCCCAGTCTGCATCAGAGAAAGCACTAACAAGTGTAGAGTTGGACCGTCTGAAATGAAGTCCCAAACCTATAGTGTGCTTTACATACAGTATAATCCTCTTGACAGCTGTCCAATGAGTAGAAGCGGGAGAATGTAAGTATTGACATACTTTGTTAACAGCAAAAGAAATATCTGGCCGTGTTAAGGTTAAGTATTGCAAGGCACCAACAGCACTTCTGTATTTGGTACTTTCTTCTTCCTTAAGTGGCTCCCCTTCATATGCTGACAATTGTTCTGATGAAGATAATGGTGTAGGTGATACCTTACAATCCTTCATTCCCATCCGAGCCAAGAGTTCATTTGCATATTTTTCTTGTTTCAATACTATACCATCCTGAACCCTTTTAACTTCAATGCCCAAGAAGAAACTCAGATCACCAAGATCCTTTAAAGCAAATTCTGAGCTTAGGTCATGCAGAAGAGCATCAGTAGCTTTCTGAGAAGAACTTGCAACTATAATGTCGTCTACATATATGAGCAAAAAGATAACAGTGTTTGCCTTGTTATATATGAAGAGACACGTGTCAGCCTTTGATGCAATAAAGCCAAGACGTTTTAACTGCATACTTAACCTAGAGTACCATGCTCTAGGTGCTTGTTTCAAACCATAAAGAGCTTTGTCAAGCTTGCATACATAATGAGGTTTTTGTTTGTTTTCATAACCTGGTGGTTGCCTCATATAGACCTCCTCTTCCAGAACGCAAAAACGCGTTCTGTACGTCTAGCTGCCTTAGGCTCCATCCCCTAGACACGGCAATAGCAAGCACAAGTCTGATTGTCGCAGCTTTAACCACAGGGCTAAATGTATCCTCATAATCAATACCATAACGTTGCTTAAAACCTTTAGCAACGAGACGTGCTTTATACCTGTCAATGGAGCCATCTGCCTTTTTCTTGATCCTATACACCCATTTGCAATCAATAATATTTTTACCTTTCTTGTTTGGCACCAGATGCCATGTTTTGTTTCTCATCAAAGCTGTGTATTCCTCATCCATAGCCTTTTTCCACTTTTGATCTCCAAGTGCATCATCCAATTTTGTTGGCTCGCCTGAAATACACAACATGCCATACCGAATAGTGCCATCAGTTCTGATTTTTGGATTCTTAATACCTTTTTGTAGCCGAGTTGCAACTCTTGATGTGATTGGTGGAGGCTGATGTACACGCTGGCCCACTGCATTGCTGGTCGCAGAAGATCCTGGGGAGGAATCAGAAGATGCCGCACCGGATCCAGTGGCCACGGGTGTGGTTTCTTCAGTCTGCGCCGCCCCACCTGTTGCCGCAGAGGATCCCGCGCCAGCTAGGCCTGGCGGACGTGCGCGCGAGCCGCGTCTTGCGATTGGCTTCATGCACGCGCCAGCCGAGGAAGATTCCCCGCGTGGGGACGTGTTGGGCGCTGCGCGTGGGGACATGTCGGGCGCTGAGTGTGTCGCCCGCGCCTGGTCGACCGGCTCGCGATCCGAGGCGGATATCCGCGCCTGATCCGAGGCGGATCGGCGCGCAGGGGTGGCAGGCGCCGCCAAATCTTCCTCGTTCGCCGTGCCA